>NC_057814.1:286859762-286902160 GCF_018294505.1 Triticum aestivum | reverse complement strand
GGCGTTGACCATCTTTGTAGTGGCCGTGAGCGTATCTGGGGTCGGCTCGGTGGCTGCCTCCATCTTCTTGGAGCTCTCTGTCCTGTGGGGATTAGCCTCCCGTGTCTGCTTCAATATCAGCAGATCTTTGCCTGGTTCTCCTTGGTCCATCATGAAACTAACGAATACTAGGAGACCACTGAAAGGAAAACACAATCGCAATGACAATGAAACAAAAAAGAGAGTGAGGATCGGTTACTGCTTTGCAAAAGTTCTTTTTTTTCTGTGAACGAAAATATACCAACATCACGGATCCGCTTACCTTCCCTTCGTTGGGAGAGAAGAACAGTGGCAGATGCGAGTGTTGCCTTTCTTGAAGAGGGTGAGGGAGAAGGGGTTTCAGCGAAGAGTGAAATGATGGTTGCTTCGTCCATCAAACTTAGACTGCGGGGAGGTGGGGTTTTGTGATACGACGGCTCATTACTGTCGCGCTACGACCGGGGTGACTCTCCGCCTGCATACTGCCTTCTAATTTGGTGGATGGCATTTGGGCCCGCGCTGCATGGCCTGCATGTCGGTGAACAAAACTATAACGGCATTCAGTAGAGGGAGACGTTTCGATGACCTAGGAGGAGCCAGAAGCGGTATTGTATCCACTGTACTAGTACTAATTGTTTTTCTAGGTAGCTATAGAGTGTCTCCACTGTACTAGTAGTAATTGTTTCTCTGGGCCCAAGACAAAACAGCCCATCTACCCTAGTAAATAGTAAAATCAATTCAAAAGTCCATATATTTACTGAATGAGAGGCGCTACCCACACCCAGCACACCGCCCCCCAAAAAACTTGGGTGTTCTTCTTCCTCCTCACTCCCACCCACCTCACGTCAGCTCACACCACTCGTACCCCCAAATTCCTCACCTCACTCCTACAGAAAACCCCAGCTCCCCTTCTTCCTCACTACTACAGAAAAACCCCAGCTCCCCTTCTTCTTCGCTCGCACTACAACTACGCTCGTCATTCGTTACTCTGCTCAAATCCGTGAGCGCGACGCGAAGCCCTCGAGGAAAATGGAGTCGGCTGACCCCAGCGCCAAGAAGATGAGGCTCCCGCAAGCGGGGACGCCTGTTGTAGATCCCGCACCCGGCAGCGCAGGGAGAAGCGGCGACCCTGCCCCCATCGGATCCCAGGAACTCATAGAATCTTGGGTGGACCTAATCAGCGATCTCCCGGACGCCGTCCTTGGGGAGATCATCTCGCTTCTCCCCACCAAGGATTGCTGCCGCACCCAAGTCCTCTCAATTCGGTGGCGCCCTCTATGGCGCGCCGTGCCCCTTAATCTCGACTGTCGTCAGCTATCTCTCTTCAATGATTTTGAAATCCCAGAGCCATCATCTCCTCCCACCAGGGCTCCGTTCAAAGCCTCTGCATCCCGTCATGCTACCTGAGCAAGCATACCATGCCCTGCACGGTGGACGCCTGGCTGAAATCCCCTGAATTCACAGAACTACAGCTGCTTGAGTTCTTCTACTCCCCTGGAAATCACCTACCAGATACCGAACGCCATCTACCTGTGCCCTGAGCACCGATGTCCATCGCGCGGTTTCCCTCCTCTCTCCACACCGCCACCTTTGCGTTGTGCGACCTACCAGACAATCTGGTACTAAACCTTTGACTCCCATTTCTGAAGAAACTTTCACTTGTGCGGGTTCGTATATCGGAGGCCTCATTGCATAGCATCATCCACTCCAGTTGCCCTGCCCTGGAGTGCTTGGTGCGTGTTTTCTCACTTAGAATCGATTGTCTCCAAATAAAGTCGCCTAACCTTGTAAGAATTGGAATTTCTTTTGACGGAAGGCAGCTCATCATCAAAGATGCCCCTTCACTTCAAAGGTTGATCCTTGATTCTAGTTATTCACCGTTGCAAATAACCGTCCTCTCTGCGCCTAAACTGGAGACCTTGGGTGTAATACATGATCTCTGTGCTCTTTTCAATATGGTGTTTGGCTCCACAGTTCTTCAGGTACTTTATATTATCATTTACACTTGTAACCATAAGCTGCATTATAAATTTCTGCGCATAAGTTATATGTCATCTTGGAGAACACATTTTGTACTAATATTATGTTCTATGGTCAATGAAGAGTTTCTCCAAGGATGTCCTATCAATGGTGCTGGATTCTATCAAGATCTTATGTATCCAAATGAATAGTTTTGATCAGAACAAGATTATTGGCTTGCTGCAATGCTATCCATGTCTGGAGAAGTTGTATATAAAGGTGATAATTTCACACACATTGGAAGCCCGCATATAGTGTACTAGAATTAACCGTTTAGCTGTTGCTCTTTCGACACTCTTTTTTAGACCTTAACTGTTTTCTATCTTCATGTCTATTTAGGCAACGGGACGGGGTAAGAAAGTTATAACCAATCGGTGGATTCGTAAGCATTGGGATTTTCTCACTTCTCATGAGATTCGATTGAAGACAATAACGCTAGAACCATATGTAGCCAACCGTGCAAACACTAGATTTGTCACATTCTTCCTGCTGAATGCGAGGTTACTATTGTCCATCAGGCTTAAGTTTATCAGCAGCATGGTTTTGACGGATGGGTATGTGGAAGAGAAAAAAAAGGAGTTGTCGGTGGGCAAAAGAGCTTCTGAACATGTCGGGCTTCTATTTACAACATATTGTGGTCATAATCCAGTAAATTTTATGACCCAGGATGTTCATTATATGGACCTGACCGATCCATTTGACTGTGACTGCCGAAAACAGTGCTGGAGATAGATGTTGTTGCCCTTTTCAACCTGGGTTTTTTTGTAAACCTGATGAACAATTAACCCTCGTGCTTTTGTACAGTTTCTAAGCTGGAGTTAGATGTTCTTGCCCTTTTCAACTCGGCTGTGACTATCATATTTTCTTTGAAGCAAGGCAAATGGCTTGCCAGTCGTTTAATTTAGAGTGAAATATTGTAACAACTAACAAATCCCAACCAAGGGAAATAACATCACTCTCGCCGGCTGCTTGAGCTCACTGTTCATTACAGAAGCCTAGTGATTAGCCCCCACCAGCACCCACAAACTTATTTCGAACTAGCACATCAAATGGGCTGTAAATTTTCATAGGAAAGGCTGCATGACCGTGACATATTTGCATTCTGACATTTGGGACCCGCGAGGAAATAGCCTATCCAAGGTGGTGTCGACTTACTAGCCAGTCAACAAACGATTCTGCCTACCAGCCGTTGGATTGACATCCAACATCTGTCGTGTATCTTCTATCTCTTATCTTATTCTTCCTCCAGCCACCCAAACCAAACCACCCCATCGGCTCCGCCTGCTCCCGCCTCCCATGGCTGGCTGCGCCTCCGCCGCCCTACCATACATACCCTCCAACGTTGGCCAGTCCCTCCATCTATTCCCCCACACGTCCTGTTATTCTCCGATGATGTCAGCCCCAACACGCACCCGCACCCGAACCAGTCAACCCTCGTACTCCCCTCCGCCTGCGATTGGACCGGCGCATCTTCCACGACTCCTATTAGTTCCGCCTGAGGCCTCACCGTCGTCCTCCGCCTTGCGGCCTTGGTTCGCTCGCCGTGCGCGGTGCGCCGCCCTCTTGCCTTGTCAACATTGTCAACAACCAAGAGGAACAAGGAGATGACTGTACGTGGAGAGTATGACAGTAGGGACCCACCAGCGTCATGGTAGTACGCAAGCAAGAGCCTCTATATTACAAGCCCAAAAATATGGTTCCTCCTAATGGTTGGACATCTGGGGCTCACGCCATTGTCAACGTAGTCAATAAACGAGAGAATTACACTACGAGCGACTGACACCAGGGACCCAACAGGTCGCGCAGTTTATTTTTTTTCTCGAGGAACAAGCCTTTGTTATTTATACTAGTTTTAGCGATGGATCAGGGTAACAACGGGGCTGTGCGGGGGCTGTGGCCCATCTAGCCAGGGTTTTATTAATGTTTAGCACATCATGAGCACAATTTTTTTTTCTTGCTGAAAATGACTAGCCCAGTTCTACTTTTTTAAAGAAATACCCAAACAAGGCCTACTTGCTTTATCAGCCCTGCTGGGCTACAAATCTTTCAAGACGAGGAGAGTTTCATTCGGTTTGCCCAGAAATGGGCTGTACATTTTTAAAACACATCAAACCGGGAATTAGTTTCAATTTTTTTTCATTACAAGATTTTAAATTCCATTGATTTTTATGCGTGGAAAATTATTTGGATTTTATATTTATTTAAATTATTTTTCAAAATAGTTTGAATGTGAATCAATATTTTGGGATTAAAAACAGTTGACCGCACCAAAATATGCAGAATTTCGTATACTTCTTAACCGTGGCCACAATATGGGGTGTAATGCTAACAAAAAGAAGATTGGCTCAAAAAAATTATTAAGAATTAGCAAATGGGCTGTACATTATTAGAAATAATGCACACGAGAGCAGTGACTGTCGGATGTCCATCCAATGGCTGTCGTGCTTCTTCAATCTCTGCTCTTCCTGCTCCAACTGCTCAAACAAGCGCCGGCGGGACTGCCTGCTCCCTCCTCCCGTGGCCGGCTATGCTGCCGCGCAGGCCTCACCGCCCCACCGTACTCCCATCGCTGGACTAGCCATCCCTCTACTCACCCACACCTGCTGTTATTCTCCGGGGACGGCAGACGAATTAGTAAACCTTCGTACTCCTCCGCGTGGGAAACAACTGCCGAGTCTTCCCTGGCTCCGTGTCGTTCCCTTCCTAGGCCTCGCCGTTGTCCACCACCC
The DNA here is from genome assembly GCF_018294505.1 of Triticum aestivum. Taxonomy (NCBI): domain Eukaryota; kingdom Viridiplantae; phylum Streptophyta; class Magnoliopsida; order Poales; family Poaceae; genus Triticum; species Triticum aestivum. The sequence continues at coordinate 286,897,394 of NC_057814.1, read as the reverse complement.
TGGTGCTCTCGGCGCGGCCTGGTCAACGTGGTCAATGAACGACATCCATCGGAAGTGGACTGTACGTGGAGAGGCTGACAGCTGGGTCCACGGCCGCACGCAAGGAAACGCCTCCTTATTACGCGCAAAATAATGATTCCTCCACCTGACAGCTAGGACCCATGGGAAGGGCTTCTGTATTTCGCGAAAAAACGTTCCCCCCACTGACAGGTCGGACCCATCAGCTATATCTTTGCACGCAAGGAAGTGCCTCCTTATTACACAAAAAAATGCATACCCCCTTGCTAGTTGGGACCCACCATAGTGGGTGGCTAACTTGTGGGCCTACTAAGTTGGCAGGGACGGAGGGCTTTGTCAACTTAGTCAATATGAACGATTGTAGCTCCAGTGACTGTACGATGTCCATCCAGCGACCATAGTGCTTCTTCAACCTCTGGTCTTCTTGCTCCAGCCGCCCAAAGCAGCGCCGGTCGTGCCGCCTTCTCCTGCCTCCCGTGGCCGGTTGTGTTACCGCGGAGGCCTCACTGCCCCCATACTACTCCCACCGCTGGCCAGGCCATCCCTCCACTCACCCACACCCCTGTTATTCTGCGGCGACGACAGCCTCACACCGCAGCCGAACCAGTGAACCCTCGTACTCCTCTCCGCGTGGGCATCCACTGCCGCGTCTTCCCCGGCTCCACGTCGTCCCCTTCCTAGGCCTCGCAGCCGTCCACCGCCTTGGTGCTCTCGGCGTGGCGTGGTCAATGTGGTCAACGACCGACTTCCATCGGAAGAGTACTGTACGTGGAGAGGCTGACAACTGGGTCCACGGCCGCAGCTGGGTCCACGGCCGCAGCTGGGTCCACGGCCACAGCCTAGTTTTTTTGTGATTTGCCAAGTAAGTCGATTTGTCAGGCCTGTTGGGCTGCAAATCTTTCAAGACGAGGAGAACTTCATTTGGCTGGCCGAGAAAATGGCCTATCAGTAATGGGAAATGGGTTGTACATTTTTCAAACACATCAAACCGTCAATTAGTTTCAAATTTCTTTTTTCCATTTCGAGATTTTAAATTGCATTGATTTTTATGCGTGGACAATTTGTTGGATTTTATATTGATATACATTTATTTTTTAAATCAGTTTCAATGTGACTCAAAATTTTGGGATTAAAAACAGTTCGGACCGCACCGAAATATGCAAAATTTCGTATAATTTTTTAACTGTGGCCACAATATGGGTTGTAATGCTAACAAAAAGAATATGGGCTCCAAAAAAAACCTTAAGAATTAGCAAACGGGCTGTAAATTGTTAGAAATAATGGCAGATGGGCTGTATGCTGTTTTCCATAGATTTGAGGCTTTCCTAAAAAAAGGTTGAAGCATAAGAAGTGACTGTTGGATGTCCATCCAACGGCCGTCGTGCTTCTTCAATCTCTGCTCTTCCTGCTCCAGCCGCTCAAACAAGCACCGGCGGGACTGCCTGCTCCCTCCTCCCCGCGGCCGGCTGTGCTGCCGCGCAGGCCTCACCGCCCCACTGTACTCCCATCGCTGGCCTAGCCATCCCTCTACTCACCCACACCCGCTGTTATTCTCCGGCGACGGCAGATGAACCAGTAAACCCTCGTACAGTCGTACACCCCTACGCGTGGGAAACAACTGCCGAGTCTTCCCTTGCTCCGTGTCGTTCCCTTCCCAGGCCTCGCCGTCGTCCACCGCCCTGGTGCTCTTAGCGCGGCCTGGTCAACGTGGTCAACGACCGACATGCATCTGAAGTGGACTGTACGTGGAGAGGCTGACAGCTGGGTCCACGGTCGCACACAAGGAAATGCCTCCTTATTACGCGCGAAATAATGATTCCTCCACCTGACATCTGGGACCCACCAAAAGGGCCTCTGTATTTCGTGAAAAAAATGTTACCGCCGCTGACAGCTCGGACCCACCAGCTATATCTTCGCACGCAAGGAAGTGCCTCCTTATTACGCACAAATAAAATGAATACTCCCCCTGCTAGGTGGGATCTAGTATAGTGGCAGCCTGACTTGTGGGCCTACTAAGTTGACGGGGACGGAGGGCTTTGTCAACTTAGTCAGTATGCACGATTCTAGCTCCAGTGACCGTACGATGTCCATCCAACGGCCGTAGTGCTTCTTCAACCTCTGGTCTTCTTACTCCAGCCGCCCAAACCAGCGCCGGTCGTGCCTCGTGCTCCTGCCTCCCGTGGCCGGCTGCGATGCCGCAGAGGCCTCACCGCCCCCTACTACTCCCACCGCTGGCCAGGCCATCCCTCTACTCACCCACACCCCCTGTTATTCTGCGGCGACGGCAGCCTCACACCGCAGCGAACCAATGAACCCACATACTCCTCTACGCGTGGGCATCCACTGCCGCATCTTCCCCAGCTCTGCGTCGTCCCCTTCCTAGGCCTCGCCGTCGTCCACCGCCCTGGTGCTCTCGGTGCGGCGTGGTCAACGTGGTCAAGGAACGGCTTCCATCGGACGTGGACTGTACGTGGAGAGGCTGACAGCTGGTTCCACGGCCGCAGCAAGGAAGTGCCTCCTTATTACGCGCGAAATAATTATTCCTCCACCTGACAGCGGGGACCCACCGGATGGCCACCGTATTTCGCGAAAAAAATGTTTCCCCCTGGCTGCTGGGACCCACCAGCTACATCTTTGCACGAAAGGAAGTGCGTCTGGGCAAAAAAACGATTCGCCCCCTGACTGCTGGGACCCACCGGCTACATCTTCGCATGCAAGGAAGTGCCTGACAGTCGGGACCCACCTGGTCGAAGCGTACGTAGCATTGTCATTCTGGTCGCGAACGTGTACGTACATACTGGTCGATGTAGAGGCACGCACGTGTCGTAGTAGAGGCGCGCACGTAGCATGTACACGTACGTACAGTGGCCTGTGTGCAACAAAGAAAATACGGCCACGTACGTACATACGGGCGGGGTCTCGAACGCCTACTCGCGCATACGTATGGCCAGGGCTCGTGTACATGGCTGGGTCGGAACGGAGAAACTGCGTCGTCGTCGTGTTCATGGGGAGCCAACCGGCTAGGTCGGAACGGAATGCGTCGTCGTGTTCATCGGGAGGGCTTGGACGGAACAGCCGATGGAAACGCGGCCTGGCGTACCATAGAACGGAGGAAACGGCCTTGTGTTCGACCGGCCACGTTCGAAACGGGATCCTGTTCATCGGAGGGGTCTGGCGTACTGCAAAACGGAGGAAACAGACCTCCTACGGTCGAAAAGGGTCCTGTTGATCGGGAGGGGTGTGGCGTACCACAAAACAGAGGAAACGGACTTGTGTTGGAGTGCTACGGTCAAAACGGGGGTCCTGTTCATCGGGAGGGGTGTGGCGTACCGCAAAACGGGACTCCACGAGATAATGTTCATCTCCACCATCGACCCCCTCCAGCCTCCACGGGCTACTATTCATCCACCATCGACCTCCTCCAGCCTCCACCTGCAACTGTTCATCCACAGGCTCCTGTTCATCCAGCCTCCACCGTGCGCTACTCCACCGGCTACTGTTCAACCAGCCCTCTCCACGGGCTCCTGTTCAACCACCCCTCCACGGGCTACTGTTCATCCACCCCTCCACCGTCTACTGTTCATCCAGCCCTCCACGGGGTGGTCCTGTTCATCCAGCCCTCCACGGGGTCCTGTTCATCCAGCCCCAACCGGCTCGATCGATCGGGGTCCTGTTCATCCACCCCCACCGGGAACTGTTCATCCAAACCCCCCAGCAACGCTCACTGTTCATCCAGAGGCAGCATTGATCAGCTTCAGTTAGCAGCAGTAGCGAAGGAATCGCTCGATCGGGTTCAGTTAACAGCCATCGATCGATCGCTCGGGTTCAGTAACGCGTAGCCTGCAGTGCAATCGCTCGGGTTCAGTTAGAGCTCAACGCCTCACTCGGGTTCAGTTAGAGCCCAACACCTCGCACCCACGCGTGTGCGTGTACGAGAGAAACGCACATATCGGCCCCGACCACCCACTGTAACCGGGAACACCCCGATATTTTCCTTGCACTCACTTCTACCACGGTTTTTTCCGTCATGGACGGCCCAAAGAATGTCATGCAGCAGCTTGTCCGGCCCGCCCAGGACGAAAAGCCCATTTTCTATCATGATTTTTTGTCATAGAAGTAGGAGCCCACCACATCTATGTTGATACCGGGTTTTGTCACAATTATCGTCATAGAAGTGTCATAAGTATGACAGAAAAAATTTCGTTTGACCCAAAATGTCACGGATGTGTCTTTTTTTGTAGTGTATACTGAAGCGATCGAGCCCCCGTGCGAGACGTAGCCACCCAGTGTGTTGGTTTGCTTCTCGATGAACAGTGCCCGTTGCTGCCGCATGCGCGATATGTAGAATGAGTCGAGACGTGGTGAGTCGACCTAGCCTGTTAGTTGCCTGTGGATGAACAATTCCCTGTGGGGGTTGGATGAACAGGACCTCAGCCGTGTATAGGTGGTTGCTACTAGATGAACAGGACCCCGTGGTAGTAGGCGGTTGCCCCTGGATGAACAGGACCCCGAGGAGGCCGTCGCACCCTAAGCCGGTTGGAAGTGGATGAACAGGACCCCATGGGGGCTGGATGAACAGTAGCCGGTGGAGGATGGATGAATAGTAGCCGTGTGTCGGGGGGAATTACCCGCGGCTAGACCCAACTCATGAAGTTAAGTCATCTCTGGACTTAAATCATCTCTGAGGTTAAGTGATCTCTGAGGTTAAGTCATCTCCGGGGTTAAGTCATCTCTGGACTTAAGTCATCTATGAGGTTAAGTCATCCCTTGACTTAAGCTGTGCTGAGGTTAAGTAATCTCTGGGCTTACACTACAAAAAAATACACTTCCGTGATGATACGTGTTTGTCACAGTAGGTCACGTTTTCTGTCATGCATGTACATCCATGACAAATTTATGACAAAATCAAGATAGTCATACCTGTGCTGTCATAGAAGTGTTCCATGACATTACCAAAATTATCATCACGGAAGTGTCCACTTCCATGATGATAAATCACGCGTCACAGAAGTGCTTTCGTCAAGGGTGACCGACACATGGCATCCACTGTAACGGAATGTCGTTAAGCTATCGGGTCCAGTTTTGGATCCTATAACCCGTTAACAACCCAGACCAATGGGGATTTTCCACGTGTAAAATTCTGATTGGCTGACGAAAACATGTGTCAGCTCCGCGTTGGCACAAGTGTCACACATCCAATGGGCGAGATGCGCCTATGATATGCTGACATGTGGACCGGCCCAAAAGTGGCCCATAAAGTTTAAATGGGCTGGCCCAACTAAAGGCCCACAAGATTTTGCGGTCCATAATGGGCCAGCCCAGCAAAAGGCCCACGAGATTTTTCGTATCATAATGGGCCGGCCCAGCTAAAGGCCCACGAGATTTTGCGGGCCATAATGGGCCAGCCAGCTAAAGGCCCGCGAGATTTTGCGGACCATAATGGGCCAGCCCAGATAAATGCCCAACATTCTCAGTTAAGGCCCGTACGGCTAGTGTCAAATCGGCCCGTCAATGGCCTGTCCTAAACTTGTCATCATCGCGGCCCATGATCACTTCTGGCGCGTTAACAGTCCGCTAAGTATATGGCCGAATTACGGCCCTGTGTATTTCCGGCCTGTTAAAGGTCCTGCTTAATTTGGGCCCATTTACAGGCCATTGAAACTTTCAGCCCATAAACGACCATGAAGGATTTGGGTCATATTCGGCCATGTCTGACATTCGGCCTGTTAGCGGCCCACTATAGATTTGGGCCACTTTCGGCCTGTTGTGATTTTCGGCCTGTTAACGTCGGATGAAATCCATGGGCCATATGTGGCCCAACGTCACATCGGGCACATTAACGGCCCATATAAAAATGAAGATAATCTAGCCCGACTGAACTTATGGCCTATTAAATGCCCATGTATTAGGTTGGCGCATTTACGGCCCGTCCGAATTTTGGCCTATGAAAGATCCGCATCGTAAATGGGCCTAATCTCACTTTCGGTCTTTTAAAGTCCCATGTTTTATGGGCTCAAGATATTTACACCTGTAAACGGCCTATTATTACTGAGGGCCCAAATTATGTTTAGGCCTATTAAAGGCCCACTATGGGCACAGGCCTACCAGAAAAATATGAAATCTTATGCTGATTAGGCCCAGATATTTTTAGTGGGCTACATGCAAATTTCGGCCCATAATCGTTTTTAGCCCAATTGGAATGGGCCCGACGAATGTTGGCATGTTGGGCTCCTACGAAGCTTTCGGCCGAATACATTACTAAGATAAACCTACACTATACAAAAATAGCGTCGTAATTATAGCACCCTTTGGCAGCAGCATAAATGTTGTATCACAACAAAAGCCTGTTGGCATAAAGTTTATAGTCCTTGCAGATAAAAGCACCATCAGATGTACAGAAGCACAAATCATTTGACCTGAGTGCTAATGTTTCAGGCTGTAGAATCTGATGGAGCAACACGATCTTCACCTTTTTTCCGCCATTGCTCTTGAACAACGAAGCGAATGTCTGATAGTCTGGTTTCAAAACCATTCATATCTTGATGACATTTGTCAACCACTATTCTTGTTTCCAAAACAACGTCCATTAGGGATTGGACTTGTATCTGGAGCACAGATATATCACTCTGTCTAGCAGGAAGATTTTGTTCAGTAGGCGATTTGGGCGAGGTTACCTTGACAACCAACCCAGAATTACGTAGGAAGGTGCTTTTTGCACTGTTAGTGGAGAGATACTGACGCACTGCAGCAAGAGGTGACATTGTGCCTGTGCTAGCCTCGTCACCTTCAGGTGGTTGTGGCTATTCAATCATTTTTGTCATTGCTTCCTGAAAGTTTGAACTTGTAGATTAGTGTACCAGATAAGTTACTAATGAGACAAAAACAAACAAAGTAGGTTACACGTTTATACAAAATTATTTTGGTGAACTACTGTAATACATTAGCATGTATTGTAGTGCCAACTACATAATAAAATCACTTTCGGAACATATGTCCATGTAGCATGCCTACTGTATTGTCTATTTCCTCACATTCGTTGACATCTAAGCATAAAGAGACATGGTTTAAAGTAGGATGAACGTAGTATGACATCATTCATATCATGGGCAAACAGATATAAAACAAACAGGCTATTTTATCATTGTGTGCGCACGTGAACATAACAACTAGAATATAGATCAAGACCAAAAGAATATCCTTCATCTCTTTTAAACCATGTAAGGTGAAATGATACGTTAAGACAACTGTGTATAAAAGTGAACAGAGTAACTCACATTGGCTGCAAACCAAGTAGTTAAATGAACACATCACAGTACCAATCAGTTCAAAGGCAGGAGGAGTAAGGACTTACAACAGCGGCTTGAACTGGTGTGCTCATGCCCTTCATCTTGCTGGTGTGGCAATCCTTGAAGATTTGAACTGCATTCGGTTCAGGTTCTTTTTGGTCCGCACAGGCTTTCCTCTGTATTTGGAACAAGTCAATATAGATACGATAATATGGCACATAAAAAGAAGGAAGTAGCAGCTATTTACAAGAGCCTCGCAGTGTGCAATATAGCTACGAGATCCTGTTGTCTGTTGGAATTTCACTTTAGAACGGTTGGTCTTGTTCTTCAAACAGTTAGCCTAGGAGAAGATACACTTGTAAGGCACATACATAAATACAAGTTCAATATGTGGTCTGATCAAATACATATAGCCTACCTGATACTTTGGATCAGACCAGTGTCTAACGAGGGCTGTCCAGTCTTCATCTGTAATATACTCCACTGGAGATGTTTGGGCGATTTCATTGTTAACCTTGCCTTCAAAGTGAGATTTTCTAAGGTGGTACCGATACTATCGCAGAGAAGACTTAAAAACATGAGTGCATGCTTGTTTAGTTGCATCATCTTTCAGATCCAACTTGAACCTCATCTGTTGAAAAAAGAATGTGAGTCTTATTAGGAGGAAGCTAGAAAGTATGGGACAGAGCAAGACAATATTACTAATTGCGATGAATAACATTACTTACGGATAAATGGTCAAGGAAGGTGTTAAACTAGGTATTGTCTTTCTCATTCCTGTATTGGATCCACGTTGGGAGGATACGTGCATGACACCTAACGGCAACGGCTACCTCTGATACTAACTTGGGTGACTCTGTAGCATCATGTGGCCTTTTTAAACCTGCCTCAAAATGGATCTCCATTCTTCCTTCTTTAGATTTTGTTAATCTGTCAAGCATTATCCCTGATGTCTGTTTCCACTTGCGTCGTGGTGCTAGTTCAACAACGAATATGGAAAGTGTTAGTGTACATCAAACTGTGAGAGTACATATAAAGGAGCATGCAACTGCAACTTGACTCGGTCAGGTACTGTCTTGGTGTTGATGCTCATGAGGTTCATCTGATCTTGCCAAGTCCTGTTGTGTCAGCAGTGCTTTGGAAGTAGTGTTAGGTGTGAAGGCAGCTTGGGAACTGGCCAGTTCTGGAGCAAACGAACGAGTAACTCGTTGAGATGCTGGTACAGTTGAAGCGAAGGCTGCAGCTGGTGGAGCAGGTGATACTGTGTTTGTAGATTTAGCCGCTGGACTTGGACCTTCTACTGCACTATAAGTACCAGCAGAATCTGGACAGCCGATCCTTTTCCGTTTCACCCGACGAGTAACACCCCTCCCTACTATACTATTTTCCTTGCTCTTTTTTGACTTTGCCATGTCAAGCCGTACCCACAACACAAAAGAATAAAATCGCTCTTCAGAACTCATTGATGCATGATACAGACAAGCAATATTTGATGTAAGACAACCGTATGAGGATGGAATATGTAAGAAAAACAGGACGGCATGACATATTCACAGCTATTATGTGTAAACTAAGCAGAAGGATTTTCAAGAAAATAGAAGTGATGCAAGCTAGACACCATATGAAAGATGCAACCAATATTACTCTGCCAAGTTAAAAGTGTCGTGTCATAAGTGGTAATTCGAAAAATTAGAAGCAGTACAACGTAGAAATCAATGCAAGATGCAACCACTATCAAACTGCCATGTTAAAAGTGTCCAATCATGAGTGACTGATGCAGGATACACAACAGCAGTACTTTGATGTAAGAACATGGTATGATAGATAGATGAAGTGTATTCTAGACACAAAACACCATGCCATATGGACATGTATAACGTATGAACTCAGCGGGTGCAATTTAATCAAAATAGAAGAAATACAGGCTAGACAACATATGCAACATGAAACCAATTATCACACTGTCAACTTAGAGCAAGCACCTGCGATGGTGGAGTACGGGAGATGAACTCATCATGTAGACTTGGGACTTCAACTTCATTAGCAGTAGCAGTGGCAAATCTAGAGAGTCTCTGTTTGCGTCGGTGCGGAGGACAACCAACATCCCCTAACTTACTCTTTTCCTTCCTATTTTCTGATATTGCCTTATGAAGTCAAAACCACAAGAAGATGAATAAAATTAGCTCTGCATAACTGGTTGATGCATGATACAGACGAACACTACTTTGATGTAAGGCAAGCGCAGGATAGGAGGATGGAATATATACAAAAAAGATAGCGTTTCATATTCAGACGTACGATAGGAGGATGGAATATGTATGAAAAAACAGTAAGCGGAAGGCATTTCAACAAAATTAGAAGAAATGAAAGCTAGGCACCATATGAACATGCAACCAATATCACTCTATCAGGTAAAAAGTGTCTCGTCGTAACTGCCATTTCAAGAAATTAGAAGCAGTACAAGCTAGAAGACAATGCAAGATGCAACCTACATCACAGCCCCAAGTTAAATGTGTCTTATGGGTAAGTGATGGTTGCGGGTATAAGTTGTAAGCTACGCAGATGCAATTCAACATAATCAGAAGCAATTTAAACTAGACATCATACGGAAAACACAACCACATATAACAGTTCCAAGTTAGAGCAAGCACTTGTGATGGTGGAGTAGGGGAGATGTGCTCATTTCACAGGCATAAGTGTAAAGTAAGCAGATGCAATTCAACAAAGTTAGAAGCAATACAAGCTAGACATCATATGCAACATGCAACCGCATATAATAGTGCCAAGTTAGAGCAAGCACCTGTGATGGTGGAGTAGGGGAGATGTGCTCATCATCCACATAGCTACGTTGACTGTCTAGCATTGTGTTGTCTTGCAAATCTTGTTGGGAGGATGGCGGAGTAGAATCTGTAGAGAACCTCCGTTTTAGTTGCTCAGAAGGACCACCATCATCCAATGCCTTTCCGATTTCCTTCAGCTATATTGATTTCGCCTTGTGAGGTCAAACCGACAAGAAAAAGGAATATAATTGGCTCTTCAGAACTCATTCATGCATGATACTGACGAACACTACTCTGATGAAAGGAAAAGTCATGATACGAGGATGGAATATGTATGAAAAAATGGACGGCTTGACATATTCACACCTATGATGTGGTAACTAAGCAGAAGGCACTTCAACAAATTAGAAGCACTGCAAACTAGACACCATATGAAAGGTGCAATCAATATCACTCTGCCAAGTTAAAACTGTCTCGTCATAGGTGGCGTTCATCAAACTAGAAGCAATACATGCTAGAAATCATATTCAAGACGCAAACGAATATCACACTACCAACTTAAAGGTGTTCCATCAAAAGTGACTGATGCAGGATGAACAAGAAGAGTAGTTTCATGTAAGAACATGGTGTCATAGACAGATAAAGTATGTACCAAAAACAGGAAAGCGTGTCATATTCACATGTATCATGTGTAAGCTAAGCAGATGTAGTTTACACTAATTAGGAGCAATACAAGCTAGACACCATATGCAACATGCAACCAGACATCACACTGCCAAGTTAGAGCAAGCACCTTGGATGGTGGAGTAGGGGAGTGGAGACTTGGACCTTGTAATGCACTATCAGTACGAGGAGAATCGGTACAGATGCTCCATTTACGTTGGTGCAGAGGACCACCATCATCGCCTTCCTTATTCTTTTCATTCCTCTTTCTTGATTTTGCCTTGTCAAGTCAAACACACAAGAAAAAGGAATAAAATTTGCTCTTAAGAACTCATTGATGCATGATACTAACGAACACTACTCTGATGAAAGGCAAAGTCATGATACGAGGATGGAATATGTATGAAAAATGGACGGCTTGACATATTCACACCTATGATGTGGTAACTAAGAAGAAGGCACTTTAACAAATTAGAAGCACTGCAAACTAGACACCATATGAAAGGTGCAATCAATATCACTCTGCCAAGTTAAAACTGTCTCGTCATAGGTGGCGTTCATCAAACTAGAAGCAATACATGCTAGAAATCATATTCAAGATGCAAACCAATATCACACTGCCAACTTATAGGTGTTCCATCATAAGTGACTGATGCAGGATACACAAGAAGAGTAGTTTCATGTAAGAACATGGTGTGATAGACAAATATAGTATGTACCAAAAACAGGAAAGCGTGTCATATTCACACGTATCATGTGTAAGCTAAGAAGATGCAGTTTACACTAATTAGGAGCAATACAAGCTAGACACCATATGCAACATGCAACCAGACATCACACTGCCAAGTTAGAGCAAGCACCTTGGATGGTGGAGTAGGGGAGTGGAGACATGGACCTTGTAATGCACTATCAGTACGAGGAGAAGCGGTACAGATGCTCCATTTATGTTGCTGTAGAGGACCACCATCATCGCCTTCCTTATTCTTTTCCTTCCTCTTTCTTGATTGTGCCTTGTCAAGTCAAACACACAAGAAAAAGGAATAAAATTTGCTCTTCGGAACTCATTGATGCATGATACTGACGAACACTACTCTGATGAAAGGCAAAGTCATGATACGAGGATGGAATATGTATGAAAAATGGACGGCTTGACATATTCACACCTATGATGTGGTAACTAAGAAGAAGGCACTTTAACAAATTAGAAGCACTGCAAACTAGACACCATATGAAAGGTGCAATCAATATCACTCTGCCAAGTTAAAACTGTCTCGTCATAGGTGGCATTCATCAAACTAGAAGCAATACATGCTAGAAATCATATTCAAGATGCAAACCAATATCACACTGCCAACTTAAAGGTGTTCCATCATAAGTGACTGATGCAGGATACACAAGAAGTGTAGTTTCATGTAAGAACATGGTGTGATAGACAAATATAGTATGTACCAAAAACAGGAAAGCGTGTCATATTCACATGTATCATGTGTAAGCTAAGCAGATGCAGTTTACACTAATTAGGAGCAATACAAGCTAGACACCATATGCAACATGCAACCATACATCACACTGCCAAGTTAGAGCAAGCACCTTGGATGGTGGAGTAGGGGAGTGGAGACTTGGACCTTGTAATGCACTATCAGTACGAGGAGAATCGGTACAGATGCTCCATTTACGTTGCTGTAGAGGACCACCATCATCGCCTTCCTTATTCTTTTCCTTCCTCTTTCTTGATTTTGCCTTCTCAAGTCAAACACATAAGAAAAAGGAATAAAATTTGCTCTTCGGAACTCATTGATGCATGATACTGACGAACACTACTCTGATGAAAGGCAAAGTCATGATACGAGGATGGAATATGTATGAAAAATGGACGGCTTGACATATTCACACCTATGATGTGGTAACTAAGAAGAAGGCACTTTAACAAATTAGAAGCACTACAAACTAGACACCATATGAAAGGTGCAATCAATATCACTCTGCCAAGTTAAAACTGTCTCGTCATAGGTGGCGTTCATCAAACTAGAAGCAATACATGCTAGAAATAATATTCAAGATGCAAACCAATATCACACTGCCAACTTAAAGGTGTTCCATCATAAGTGACTGATGCAGGATACACAAGAAGAGTAGTTTCATCTAAGAACATGGTGTGATAGACAAATATAGTATGTACCAAAAACAGGAAAGCGTGTCATATTCACACGTATCATGTGTAAGCTAAGTAGATGCAGTTTACACTAATTAAGATCAATACAAGCTAGACACCATATGCAACATGCAACCAGATATCACACTGCCAAGTTAGAGCAAGCACCTTGGATGGTGGAGTAGGGGAGCGGAGACTTGGACCTTGTAATGCACTATCAGTACAAGGAGAATCGGTACAAATGCTCCGTTTACGTTGCTGCAGAGGACCACCATCATCGCCTTCCTTACTCTTTTCCTTCCTCTTCCTTGATTTTGCCTTGTCAAGTCAAACCCACAAGAAAAAGGAATAAAATTTGCTCTTCAAAACTCATTGATGCATGATACCGACGAACACTACTTTCATGTAAGGCAGCCACATGATAGGAGGATGGAATATGTATGAAAAACAGGACGGCGTGACATATTGACATGGATGATGTATAAAGTGTAAACTAAGCACAAGGTGCTTGAACTTGTTAGAATCAATGAAAGCTAGAAACCATATTAAAGATGAAACCAATATCACTCTGCCAATATAAAAGGGTGCCCTAACAAATGTATATGACCAAATTAGAAGCAATACATGGCAACAGGCTAGAAATAATATGCAATATGCAACGAATAAAGGTGACTCATCGTAAGTGATTGATGCAGGATACAGAAGAGAGGTAGTTTCATGTAAGAACAAGGTTAACACATAGATGTAGGGTGTACCAAAAATAGGAAGGCATGTCATATTAACAGGTATAATGTGTAAACTAAGCAGATGCAATTTACCCTAATTAGAAGCATTACAAGCTAGACACCGTATGCAACATGCAACCACATATCACACTGCGAAGTTAGAGCAAGCACCTTTGATGGTGGTGTGGGGGAATTGCGGTCATCAACTAGAGAGCTACGTTGACTATCTTCATTTAGACTTGCTATTTCTTGAGAATCATGTGGGGAGGATGACACTACACTCTTTAAACGAGTATGGCATCTCACAGTAACCCACCCGGGTGACTGTCTCATCATAAGTGATTGACGATGGATACAAAAGAGCATTTGTTTTATGTACGAACATGGTTAATAGACATATGTAGTATGTATCAAAAACAGGAACGCATGTGATTATCAAAGGTAGAATCTGTAGAGAACCTCCGTTTCAGTTGCTCGGAAGGACCACCATCATCCAATGCCTTGCCAATTTCCTTCAGCTTTATTGATTTTGCATGGTGAGGTCAAACCGACAAGAAAAAGGAATATAATTCGCTCTTCAGAACTCATTCATGCATGATACTGACGAACACTACTCTGATGAAAGGCAAAGTCATGATACGAGGATGGAATATGTACGAAAAAATGGACGGCTTGACATATTCACACCTATGATGTGGTAACTAAGCAGAAGGCACTTCAACAAATTAGAAGCACTGCAACCTAGACACCATATGAAAGGTGCAATCAATATCACTCTGCCAAGTTAAAACTGTCTTGTCATAGGTGGCGTTCTTCAAACTAGAAGCAATACATGCTAGAAATCATATTCAAGACGCAAGCCAATATCACATTGCCAACTTAAAGGTGTTCCATCATGAGTGACTGATGCAGGATACACAAGAAGAGTAGTTTCATGTAAGAACATGGTGTGATAGACAGATATAGTACGTACCAAAAACAGGAAAGCGTGTCATATTCACACGTATCATGTGTAAGCTAAGCATTGCAGTTTACACTAATTAGGAGCAATACAAGCTAGACACCATATGCAACATGCAACCAGATATCACACTGCCAAGTTAGAGCAAGCACCTTGGATGGTGGAGTAGGGGAGCGGAGACTTGGACCTTGTAATGCACTATCAGTACAAGGAGAATCGGTACAGATGCTCTGTTTACGTTGCTGCAGAGGACCACCATCATTGCCTTCCTTACTATTTTCCTTCCTCTTTCTTGATTTTTCCTTGTGAAGTCAAACCCACAAGAAAAAGGAATAAAATTTGCTCTTCAGAACTCATTGATGCATGATACTAACAAACACTACTTTCATGTAAGGCAGCCGCATGATAGGAGGATGGAATATGTATGAAAAACATGACGGCGTGACATATTGACATGTATGATGTATAAAGTGTAAACTAAGCACAAGGTGCTTGAACTTGTTAGAATCAATGAAAGCTAGAAACCATATTAAAGATGAAACCAATATCACTCTGCCAAATTAAAGGGGTGCCCTAACAAATGTATTTGACCAAATTAGAAGCAATACATGGCAACATGCTAGAAATAATATGCAATATGCAATGAATAAAGGTGAATCATCGTAAGTGATTGATGCAGGATACAGAAGAGAGGTAGTTTCATTTAAGAACAAGGTTAACACATAGATGTAGTGTGTACCAAAAATAGGAAGGCATGTCATATTCACAGGTATAATGTGTAAACTAAGCAGATGCAATTTAACCTAATTAGAAGCATTACAAGCTAGACACCGTATGCAACATGCAACCACATATCACACTGCGAAGTTAGAGCAAGCACCTGTGATGGTGGTGTGGGGGAATTGCGGTCATCAACTAGAGAGCTACGTTGACTATCTTCATTTAGCCTTGTTGTTTCTTGAGAATCATGTGGGGAGGATGACACTGCACTCTTTAAACGAGTATGGCGTCTCACAGTAACCCACCCGGGTGACTGTCTCATCATAAGTGATTGACGAGGGATACAAAAGAGCATTAGTTTGATGTACGAACATGGTTAATAGACATATGTAGTGTGTATCAAAAACAGGAAGGCATGTGATTATCAAAGGTATAATGTGTAAAGTAAGCAGATGCAATTTAACCAAATTGGAAGCAATACAAGCTAGACACCATATGCAACATGCAACCACATTTGACAGCGCGAAGTTAAAGCAAGCACCTGGGATGGTTGTGTGTGGCAATTGAGATCGTCAACTGCAGAGCTACGTTTACTGTGTCCAACTGCTGACAGTGCATCCTTTAGAGCGCTGAAACGCTTAGTGTTTATCTTTGAATTACACTGGAGCGACTTCTGTCTTTTCTTTTCAGCATTCATCAACATTGCGTCAGAGTCTGAAATACCCATGCATAAAAAACTATAGTGTGAGTATGGGTGAAGTGTGTGCACAATTAGTACAGTGTAAAGGTAGCAGATAGCAGGTCGGTGAGAAATAAATGACGGGATACATATGATAGCTCTACAACATGCATGGCACACTAAATTACTACAGGATTCTATGAAAATAACATTCGACTGAAAACAAATAGGCCAGTCCATTTTTTCTGCACCGTCTGATGTACAAAGAACGGGCAGATCGCCTTCATCTACCTCCAACCAGTCAGTGTTGACGATCTTCCTCGAAACGGTACCGACCACCGGCCCAGTCCCCTGCCTCTGCCCTCCCCTCGACCTCACCGCACCGCCGTGCTTGGCATTGCCCCCGGCAATCCATTCAAGCCCCGCCGACCTCCAGATCGGGCGCAAGCAGCTCTTGCGCCCCACACCCCTATGATAGACACCGATGCGCCGCTTCCCCGGCGAACAGGCGGACTAGGTGCTCCGCGCGCCTAAGCGGGTGCTACTTCTTTTAATTGCGGTTCGACTGACCCTGAATTGAAATCCAGCGGGCTACTAACCTCTAGCAAAGCTAAAATAGTAAAAGGAGGAAACCTTGTGCATTTAGTATCACGAAGAAGATGCAGTAAGAAGCGCTCAACTAGTTTCTTTCATGGGATGAATACGGTGTGAGCAGAGAGTAAGGTTTGCACGAATAAGGGAAGAGGAGTACCTCTTTCTGCTGGCAGTGCTGTGTCCTCCTTCTGTTTTTCCAACGATCTTCTTGTGGTTCGCTGGAAACGAGAAGTTGTGGAGGACGGTGCAGCCTTGGACGAACCCATGGCCAAGTTGTTGAGTGTGGTGCGGTGGCCGTCTGTCGGCGGCGGGGAAGCAGATCCAAGGCAGCGAACGACGGCGTAGCGGGAACAGCTCCGGTGCGATGGACGGTTGCGACAGTGGAGCGGCAGCAGTGAGGCGCAGGACGGCGTGGTCGGAGTAGTTCTGGTACGACGCACGTTGGCGTCGGCGTCGTGGAGGCAGCTCTACATCAATTCAGCTGCTAAGTCCTTGAGGGCGTTGCGGTTGCGGTTACGTTGGACGAAGACGTCGGGGTACCGGCTCTGGCGTGATGGAGGAGGGCGGCGGTGGATTGGGCGCTATGGGGTGGAGGATGAAGGAGGCTGGGGTTTTGGCGGCTGGTGGAGAGGGCGTTTTGGCGCCCACGGAGTATGAATGGGCAAACGGAGGGAGGCGGGGAACTAAGGGGGAACAATGTTTCGGTTTGGGACGCGCTTCTTTGAAATTTGGGGAAAGTTACAAACTTTGCCCCCATCTAAAATTTCGGACATATTGCGGGTTGGGGGTAGGACAGTAATCTCAGGTGTGCCAAATGTGGGCGGGATAGATTTCGGCCAAACGCATGGGTGTTGAGGCGCCCACGACATATGAATGCTTCTCGGAGGTGGTTGAGACTAGCGTCTTGGTGAAGTTACAAACCTACCCCGGTTTAGACCTTTGGACATCGAGCCGATAGGCTACACGGGCCAGAGTGAGGACAGTAATTTCCTACGACCAAACATTAGTCTCGCGCGGTTTCGGGTGACCAGAGGCCTATTTGGCGCTTCGTTCAATATTTGGGAGCAGAAGCATTAACGTTTTCGGTACTCTTGAATTGAACATTCAGGATTTGTCAAACTTCACAAATCTTTACTCTTGAAAATCCTAAAGCTACGATTATTTTGGAATGGAGGTGGTACATTTGAATATACATTGTACACGAGTATATAATAAAAAAATATGCAACTTACCTCAGTTCATGCATGGTTCCAGATATAATCTCCTTGGTTGCAAAAAAAAATTAGACATGCGTATGAATATATATAACATGTTCAAATGCTTTTACATCTGATTTACAAATGCCATTATCTCGGGTTCAAATAGATGAATGCACTTCCTATGAATTCGAATCCTCGAAACCCCCTTTATGTTGAATTTGACATGTATTCAATTTCGTACCTAGCAATTTGGAATGTATCCATGCAAGTGACAAATGTATAAAGTGCTTCACACTAACAACATGGAGTGCACTAATTAATGTTTATATATGAATTGCAAAAGCATCCATTGCCTATATTTCAAACCGCTCTCACTCTATGGATCGATAATATGAAATAAACACATGCACATGCTAGAATTCAATAGAGTATGGGTGTCTGATAGACCGATTTTCGTCCATACGCAATTTGCAAAATTCATGATCTCATCCAAAAATAATAATGCCATTTATATTTTAATTTAATGCGTAGAACCGCCTTTTACACGTAGATGCACTATGCCTCGGTCCATTCTCACAAACGTGCTATATATCTCTCTATCTACCGCATAAGTGCACACACTTTATATGCATCGGCATTTCTCTTTCACACATGCTCACAATATCTCTCGGGGTGTCGGGGAGTCTCACGCACATGCTCTCTCTGTATCTCTCTCTCTCTTTCTGACTACTATGTACCACTCTTTTCACTAATCTCAATTGGAAAACACTATTTCTCTCACATGCATATATACACACGCACGGTCTCTACTAGCCCTCTATATGCACATATATGTGCCTACGTGTCTCCCGCATGCACATTATCTTTAGGACTCTCTCGCACACATTGCCCCCCAGACACACCTCTCCCTCAGTAGTTGGCAGATATGATTCCATCATATCATTCGGTAGGATATCCCTGACTGTTAGGCTGGATGGTAATTCGAGGCAAAGTTTTACCCTAGTTCGGACCCTTGCAGTTGAGGAAATAGCCTACTCCTGGTACTGTATATTAGTGATAGGGGTGTGTACAAAGTACGCGTGAATACCAGGCATTGTGCGTGTGTGTATACTATCGATGAACTAGCCCCCAAGCTTCTATAACATACTGGGGGCCTAGGGTTACAAATCATATATAGTCGGCTTATCACCAGTGGGGATAGAGTCCTCCGCGACTCTGGTAGCTAGCTTCGTGTTGTACGCCGAGTCCTCCACATGGGTCTTCGTATAACGCGTCTCGATCCAACCTATGTGGCGCAGGATGGAACCGACCCATGAGTCCTCATGTTGACCCACCACAACTAGAAATGATGTGCCCACCACACCACACACGCAATCGGCCACTAAGAAAATAAGCATATACAATAGTACAATGTTATACATGAAAGTTAATTGCATGGTGCATCCAAAAATATTTGTTCTGCATTGTGAATGTTTATATATTCTCCTAAAATATTAGTCACGGGAAAGAGAAATGAAGGGCATATCTCTCCTTGTCTCCACCGGACGTCCCCTCTTTCTACACCACTTTCACGTACGCACACAAACTATCTCTCAGCCCTCTAAAAGTATGCATGCCCACGATACATTCACGCATGACGGTCATTGTATTTCAAGCTAAAGCACTATACGATCACTGGACTTCAGAATATGCTCATTACGGTCACCGTATACATTCTCGTGGTGATCATACGGTATCTAGCTCACGATACGCCTCTGTATTTTCTTGATGATACTGACGGACTTTGCATTTGATGCGTGCTCCATATTTTGTTGGCGACACTTACGGTCATTGTATTTGAAGCGAAAGCACGATATGGTCACTGGACTTCAGAATTAGCTCATCATGGTCACCACATACATTTTGTCGTGCTAACCAACATGTGGTTGGATGGTTAGGAGGACAGTGGTTTCTCGAGCCCACCAGGGTTAAAGT
Source organism: Triticum aestivum (assembly GCF_018294505.1). Classification (NCBI taxonomy): domain Eukaryota; kingdom Viridiplantae; phylum Streptophyta; class Magnoliopsida; order Poales; family Poaceae; genus Triticum; species Triticum aestivum. The sequence continues at coordinate 286,877,643 of NC_057814.1, read as the reverse complement.
ACAGGTGCTTGCATTTATCCTGGGTTAATTTCAGTATTTTCCGGCGATGTGCGTTCAGTGGGAGGAGACGTTCCACTCGACTACAAGGCACCTATGGTGACTTCGTAAAATCTCAAGATCATATGCTGGCCCACTCTCTCGAAGGTGCTCATAGGGGTAGGGTCTGCGTGTGTGCGCTTATAGCGGTGAGTGCTTGCGCGTATATATGAGCCCTTGCGTCTGTACCAGGTTAAAAAAATATATGTCATGATTATACGGTCACGGGCTCACCCGTACAACTCCGTATTTTGTTGATGACACAATCAATTGACCAGTCAAACGTTCCACGTGGCGCAACTAGTATTGCACCATCGGGGCGCGTAACCGTTGGGCCCACCTATCAGCCCGTATATGAAATAAAGAAATGGTAGTTTGAGTCTGTACTGTGTTAATAAAATACATTTTAGGGTGATCATACGGTCACTGGCTCACCATACAGCTCCGTAATTTGTTGATGACACAATCAATTGACCAGTCAAATGGTCCACATTCAACAGCGCACATTACCATAGGGCCCACCCATCAGTGCGTATATGAAGGACAGAAATGGTAATAAATTAGTGGTCGGTGGGTACTCGAAGTCATGAGACCTCTGGTTGGCAGTCGCCGGCGGTGGGGGGGCGTTGATTGGGCGGTGGGGTGGGGATCGCCGGAGAAAAAGCTCGGCGTGGGGGGGGGGCTAGAGGGATTGCCGGTGCGGTGGCGGATAGACAGTGAGGAGTGGTTTCGGGGCGGGCGGGGCGGCGCGGGCCAGCGGTTCGGCCGGTGGTGGCTGGCGGCTCAAGGGGGTGGAGTTTGATGATAAACTGCAGGCCCTTGATTTCGTATCCAACGGCTGGAAAATCTAATGACCAGAGATGAAAAAGTCAGTCGACTGACGTGTAGCTTCACCCCGCACGTACACATGCACGCACGCAAGACACGCACGCATGCAGGCGTGCAACACTAACACGTACACATAACGAACACACGCACACATGTAGGCGTGCAACACTGACGCGTACACATTCACTCATGAACACACACACGTACGCACACATGCATGCAACACTGAAACGTACCCTTGCACGCACGCAACACTCGCACGCCTGCATGCACACAACACACAACACAAGACACACACTCAACCTATACGTGCATGCACCCTTTGTTAAGGACATGCATTTTTACGGGTATTAATCAATCTTATCTGTGATAAGCAGAACATTGATGTTTGTAGCGGACTTTATGAATCACAACGTATCGAACGGGCTATCAACATAGTAGGCTTATCTACATGAAAAGGATGACGTCACACTCAATGAACAATCATCGGTTTATGAAATGCCCACTTCTGACCGCCCTGGCCCACCAAAGGTTCCTCTGCTGTGCGCTGCCTGCGTTGGGTCACTGACATGCATGCCATGTACCCAAAGAGCCCACACGTCAGTGGAAGAACGGCGCACTGTCCTACGTCAGAGTCGAGGGCGCCACTCACTGCACGCCCGGCTGAACACACCTCCTTGCCGCCTTTAAACGCCTCCATGAAACCCACCCGTGTGGAAGCCGAGAAACCCACTCTGGACACACATCCGTTCATGACCGGGCTGGCATTAAATGCAATGCCGGCCGAGCTCCTCCCGTCCGCCGTCTATTTAATCTCCTATTTAAACGAAGCCAAACGCCGGCCAAGAATCGCACACCTCCGCCACTCCCCTATCTCCTCCTTCACAATTTTGTCCACTCTTACAATGGATTATGAAGAGTAGTTATTCCGCATCCAAGCCGGCTGGGTGGCCCGCCGATCCCGCCGGATACGAGCTATGCAGCTCGCTGATCCACCTCCCTCCCCTCACCCGACGGAGCCAGTTGCCGCCCCAAGCCGGCGCGCGGTTCAGCAACTCGCCGTTCCAGGCCAGCTCGACGAGGAGCGGCGCACGGGCGTCATTGTTGCCGTCCACGCCGCCGCCTCGTACCGCGTCTCATGTAGGTGGGGGACGTGCACGAAGAGAAGTGGTGCACGCATGGCGCACGTACTCCCGTCTCTTTCCCAACCACACCCGCACGGGTACACGGTGGAGCTCATTTCTGTACGAAAAGGCAGCCCACGTGGTAACTTCACATGTGTACTGGTTGTCCACTAGATGGAGGGAGGATCATCTACCACGGGTGAACAAACAAATTGTGACTTGACGCGTTATGTTAAAAAAGAGGCAAACCATGTGGGGCCTACCTTAGAGGCAAGGCTCTATCCATTGGAGTACTTTTGATGTGTCCCGTCAACTCGCAAAACGAGGAGCAGCTTGCTTAGTATGCCGTCTCCCCCACCCACGGGCGCGGTGGCTCGCAGGATGAGGTGAAGCTTGCTTACTACGCCTTACACCTGCTCCCTCGCCCATGCGCACGGTGGCTCGCAGGACGAGGAGAAATTTTTACTAGTACTCCCTCCGTTTACTCCTCGTCCCTACTACCTTGGTTAGAGAGATTATCATATTGTTTGGAATATATATGTCCTTTAGTACTCCCTCCATTTACTTATACAAGGCCACAATAAAAAAATACATTTTGCATATATACAAGGCCACAAATAGTAATCGAGACAAAAGTTACTACTCCCTCCTTTCCAGTTTATGGCTCAATTTCAAAATCTCTCCAACCAAGGTAGACGGTGAGTGGTCGAATTAATTTCGTACTCCTAGTTTGCACAAGTAATTAGTACGCTCGCTTTTCTCAAGAAGTAATGTTTACCAAGGCATTAATTAGAACGAATGCATGAATGACCACTAAATTTCCATGAACTTCTACGTGCATTGGCGAGTTTTCTCTTGACACTGCTTGCATCGGGTGATCTAACGCACCTCGAAACCCAACATGTGATGGTACTACTACTAGTAGTAGAACTAAGACTTATAAAACGGAAAAATGAATGTTTTGTAGATGAGCCCTATAAACCCTAGTGGGTATGTACTCCGTAAAATCAGTTTTTCCCAAAACTAAGTCGCTCAACCTTTATTTGCTTGTTTCCCTTCCTGCCTCCTTGCCTCGAACAGACTATGCCAAACTCCCTTGCCTGTCGCGCAGGAAAAGACCCGCCCTCGCCTTTTTTTAGTCCGGGTTTGTATCGATGGATCGCGCGAAGCAGCAAAACCCCAAGCCGTGTCCTGTACTCCTCCGTCGACGCTGGCTTTCATGAATTCTGTACTTCCTGTCGCCGACATGTGGGACATATAGCAACCGGGTCGACATGTCAAGCACCAAATAACAGTGCAGAACAGCAGGGGGATGCACCCCAGTCGTACCGCCCCAGTAGTAGTAGTGATGAGCAATGAGACGTCAAATCACAATGCCACACCTTCCCAGACGGACGAAGCAACCATTATTTCACACTTCGGTTCGCCATCATCTCAAACCACGTAGAATTGCTTCTGCCTCAAGAGGGACACGCGCATCGCCTTGGTACATCATGACACGTGGGACCGCATGACAGGCCATGCTCCCCCGCCGATCGCTCGGTAAAATCACCTCATTTTACTACTATACTTCCTCCGTATCGGTTTACATGGCATGCACGTCGTTCTAGATTGAGAATTTAACTGGCTATATATGTGATGAATAGTATATGTTTAGAAACTACATCCGCTTAATAATCCAATGATATACTTTTTGTGACATAGTAACTCAGATTTAGTTAGTCAAATGGATGACCTAGAACTATGTCCACGCCCTATAAACCGAGACGTCTAAAAAAACGAGACGGAGAGGGTAGTTCAGTACGTATCTTTTTAGATCAATATAGTCGGGATTCACCAAGGAGCAAAACCAAGTGGTAGGTTGCACCTGTCGTGTTGGCGTAGCGACTCAAGCAGGTTCAGTCCGCACACGAAATGGCGACACACTTAACAGGACCCCTTTGGCCGACATGTGGCTCATCCACCGTCTTGTTCCACGTGGGATGCACCAAATTATAGTTCGGAGCAGCGGTTGGAATTGGAGGCACCCCGGTCGTAGCACCGTAGTGGTAGAAAATGAGTGATGAGGGGTCAAATCATAAAGCGCCACCTTTCCCGCATTAAGCTGGATGGACGAAGCAACCATCATTTCACTCTAGGGCGCAAGAGCATAAAGAAAAGAGAAAACCAATGATGCGTGCGGCAGCTACCTTGGGGACCCTAGGGTAGGGGTCTCCACTACAGATCACTTTTTTGAAAGCGCCTCCACTACAAATCAGCTTCTCCCTCGTCCTCTTGAAGAAAACCGATGATGCGTGCGGCGGTAGGGTTTGTAGGAGTACTACTAGGGCGTGCGGGGCCACGTCGTAGTAAACGGGAGAGGGATTGAGTTCGAGTCGACGCCTTAAATATGTGTGGGTTGCTTGGTTTTAGGGGAACGAGGCAGCATTTTGGGTTCGGGGACCAGTGGAGATATAGTACGTACAAAAAATTGTGGACGTACGTTCGACCGAAAGGCAACGATGCATGGGCCCTGCATTTTGATATACCCGGGGCCGCGTGAAATTTGCTACTCTACTCAAAACTAGTAAGGCACACATGCATTGAACGCATCAGATTTCGAAACCAAATTATGAATAAATACACACTATGGCATGTAAAGCTTTGAGTCATATATGCATGATGTAGATGTTCGTTTAGTTCTTATAGTTCATCTCATTCAAAATAAATTAGTTATATAAAAAAGTTAAGATTCATGGGGTTGTGCATTGTAAAGCATAAAGTAAAAAACAAATAATGGCAATTCATTTAGAAAAAAAATTCAATTACGATACGGAAGATTCTAGAACAAAGGAGAAGTGCTTGTGTTTTGAGGTTTGTGCATTATGCTTAAGTTCAACCATGGAGTCTTCTAAATTGTACATGTGGCAGATCTGCTGGAATGTTGATGATATCCAACGGCCAGTAGTGCTCGGATTTGCCATCTTTGCACTGTCGGATTAGCTTCATCCAGCGACCATGTTTCAAAGTTATTCGCACACTATATAGTTCTTGTGCCATAGTTGCATGTCTTGGAAAAAAGCTACTAGTGGAATGTACTGGCTATTTAGGAATAGAAGATGTATACATGGAAGCTGTAGGGAAAGAGATGACATGGAGTATCTCAATTCCTATGAGTAGGGATTGGAAAAGAGATGTCATTTGGTTCACATCATAGGAACTTTTCTCTTGAATCTAGAGATGACATGTATCTCAATTCCTATGAGGAGGGATTAGAAAAGAGATGTAATTTGGTTCATATCATAGGAACTTTTCTATTGAATATACGCTAATGTTTATTTTCCTCTGAAATTATGGGAGTGTAGGAATCCATTCGTATGAACCAAGTGGCTGTAAAGCTATAGAAATGATATCATGTTTATTTCCTTTGAAATGTGGAGTATATGAATCTATTCCTATGAACCAATTGGCTCTAAAGGAAAAAATCCTATAAAAATCATATCATACAGAGTTCCTATGATATTCCTCCACACCAAAGGATGGTTGAAATTGCTGCAGGTGATACGATGGTCTTTCTTTGTAGACTCCTCCCCCATCTTTAGAGTTACCTCTCGAAGATGAATGAAATGATATATACAGGGTATTCTACATGTGCAATTTGGTACACGAAAACTCGGTAAAAGTTTGCGAGGTTCGAATTTTCAATAAAGCTATATGCACTGCATTTTGGAACGGAGGGAGCATACGAAAGTTGCTAACACTCACATGGAAGATTTGTGTGTAGGAGGAGTGGCTGTTCTGTTAAATGACATGGCAAAACTGACACTGTCGAATGCCCATCTAACGGTTCTTACGGCGTTCTTCAGAAAGGCTTGTGGCGAGCGTTTGTCGGATAATGATTTACAGACACATGCATTGCATTGATACGTGCCCCCCCTCTCTCACGCACACGCACCCTTACGAGTCATCTCGCACCCATGGTCTATCTGCAGGTAGACGTCACACACATATGTGTTCTTCACACCCTACCCTCATAACTTCTAAAAAACAAAAGACGTCGCGCACATTTTATTTTAGCTCACACGTCACACACTTATACTATTACTCTTCTGGCGAACGTTCTTTGGGCATAGTATATTGTACTCTCACGAAAAGAAGCGGCGCACGCACGCACTAGTTCTCTCACACCCACTCGCGGGTACACGTAGGAGCGCATTTTTTTGAAGCTGGTACAACAAAATCACTCCACTACATATATAAGAAGGAGTCTTAGCGCTTGCTTTACTAGGGTTCCCCTTGTTCACTCTCTCATGCTCTCAGGATCTAAGCAATACATAGGTGGCCACACTCTCTCTCAGCTCACGGCTGGTCACAAGTCCGGCCGGACAACCTCGACCGGGGCAGGGGTGTAGGTGCATCGTTCAGGCTGTCGTCGGCGGCGAGGGAGGAGACCAACGGTTGCCCGCGCGTCCCAATCGGCAGCCGTGCCGTTCTCTCCGAGAGAGCGCTGGCTCCGGAGGGCCTCCGCCCCCTTCTTCCTCCCTGTGGTATTGTGGCCAAGATGCGGCCTCCTGATGCCGTCTTTGCCACATGCCGACGACCCTCAGGTATATATTCCTTCGAAACCTGCCTTGCTCTACTGCCCCAGCTCCCAACATGGCTTCGTGTGGATCTTTTTCTACTTCCGTCCGCTGTTCCAAAGCCACCTAGACTTTTACTATTATTAGAGGTAAAGCTAGTTCATACAGTCGACTCTAAGAGTTGGTTCAAACAGGGAAGAAAGTGGGAAAGCTGTAGAATGAATCTAGGACTTGGTTCTAAGAGGAAACGGGGGAAAGTAGTAGATACTGGCTACCCTACCGGTCTCTTGGTTGAAAAGACGAAGAAAGCATGGTGGATGGAGAAGGGTGGGGGAAGTGGACCTATCTCTTGGTTGAAAAAGGAAAGAAAGTGACGGGTGTTGGGGGAAAACGCAAATGAGAATGAGCAGGTCTAGATTTCCTGTGCTCACATAGGAAAATGTCGCCGAGGAGATAAAAAATGGGACAAATGCAGACATGCTGCCTGAGTGTTTGCCGCTCTCGGCAACCACATCTGCCTCACCACTTTATGCCTCTGCTGTCCCTACGCCCATATCGCTACCGTTAATGTAAAATCACATGAAGCATTAAGCAATGCCACCTAATGTCACTATAAGTAATGGTCTAGTGCCGTCGATAAATTGAAGCAATGCCACCACCATTTTATGAAGTGCTTCCGTCTTGCTTTATTTCCCATGAATTGTGTTTTTGCAGTTACACTTAAATCTCACACCGCTAACATTGCTTCATCGAAGTGGAACTGCACAAATTTGATTGCACATTTACTGACCATGTGCTACTCTCATGACAGTAATACTAATGCTATTGTTCTACATGTTAATCTAGTGGCAGTGTTGATGTGATGTGATGCTACTTACTTAAGGACACTTTCATACTATCAATCTAGTCCCAATTATAACACAATAGATGCTGCTGTTAATCATACGCCACTGCAAATATCTGTCACCGTTTAAATAACCGTATTTCGTATTTGCGCAAACAGGGATGTCTGTCTCCATATCGTTTCGGGATGTCTGTCTCCATATCGTTTCTATCCATGCAATCAAAAGCACACACCTCAGTTTTAGTAGAACTACGCAAAATGAGATGGCTATCCCTCGTTGCCGTCATCTAACCACCCGTCTTCCAGATATTCCTACATTGGTAGTTACTAGGTAGAATGACCAACGCAATCTAAAAGAAGCTGATTCATACGTTTTACTTCCTGATTGCAGTGCAGGGAAGAGCGAAAACATCTTCATCCTAGTCCGGAATGCACATTCCTCCAGTTCATCCATGGACCGAGGACAAGCTGGCACGGCTGCATGGAGGTTTTTGGGACAGGTGCGCGGACAAGAGGCATTGTGGTCTGCTTATTTCTGCAAATAGCGGCGCTTAAATTTAGTGGAATGCACAAGACTTTCAGATGGTCAGTACACTACATGGTTCAGCTCAGCATTCCAGCCGAGAACACAATTATAATTGGTTATTCTGGAATGAGAGAACCTAACCCTGGATGGTGGCAACAAGAAAAAACCAGAGTGAACTCCAGGAAATTTAAGGCTGCCGGGAGGCCCTTTGCTTAGAGAAGCCTTGCTTGTTTTTTTCCTGATTTGTAAACCTTCTCACAACTTTGTCTTTTGCTATTAACTAGTATATGTTTGTTATGTTTTATGCATCATTGAGATGTATAAAATTGCTTAACTTATGCTTTTCAAGTTTTTTATGAAGCCGAGTTTAATGTGAGTGTTCCACATGAACGCAGGACTAGCGTGTGAACGTTTGGAATTTACATTGTGGCCTGAGTTAACTGCATGAACTGTTGGGAATCGTAGCATAATTTAAAAATTTCCTACGCTCACCAAGATGCATCTATGGAGTCTACTAGCAACGAGGGGAAAGGAGTGCATCTACATACCCTTGTAGATCGCGAGCGGAAGCGTTCCAATGAACGTGGATGACGGAGTCGTACTTGCCGTGATCCAAATCACCGATGACCGAGTGCCGAACGGACGGCACCTCCGCGTTCAACACACGTACGGTGCTGCGACGTCTCCTCCTTCTTGATCCAGCAAGGGGGGAAGAGAGGTTGATGGAGATCCAACAGCACGACGGCGTGGTGGTGGATGTAGCGGGTCTCCGGCAAGGCTTCGCCAAGCTTCTGCGAGAGAGAGAGGTGTTGCAGGGGAGGAGGGAGGCGCCCAAGGCTGTAGTTTGCTGCCCTCCCTCCCCCCACTATTTATAGGACCCCTGGGGGGGCGCCAGCCCTTGGGAGATCAGATCTCCAAGGGGGGCGGCGGCCAAGTGGGGGGGAAGGGGTGCCTTGCCCCCCAAGGCAAGGGGGAAGCTCCCCCTAGGGTTCCCAACCCTAGGCGCATGGGGGAGGCCCAAGGGGGCGCCCCAGCCCACTAAGGGCTGGTTCCCTTCCACTTTCAGCCCACGGGGCCCTCCGGGATAGGTGGCCCCACCCGGTGGACCCCCGGGACCCTTCCGGTGGTCCCGGTACAATACCGGTAACCCCCGAAACTTTCCCGGTGGCCGAAACTTGACTTCCTATATATAATTCTTCACCTCCGGACCATTCCGGAACCTCTCGTGACGTCCGGGATCTCATCCGGGACTCCGAAAAACTTTCGGGTTTCCGCATACATATATCTCTACAACCCTAGCGTCACCGGACCTTAAGTGTGTAGACCCTACGGGTTCGGGAGACATGCAGACATGACCGAGACGCCTCTCCGGTCAATAACCAACAGCGGGATCTGGATACCCATGTTGGCTCCCACATGTTCCACGATGATCTCATTGGATGAACCACGGTGTCGAGGATTCAATCAATCCGTATGCAATTCCCTTTGTCAATCGGTATGTTACTTGCCCGAGATTCGATCGTCGGTATCCCAATACCTTGTTCAATCTCGTTACCGGCAAGTCTCTTTACTTGTACCGCAATGCATGATCCCGTGACTAACGCCTTAGTCACATTGAGCTCATTATGATGATGCATTACCGAGTGGGCCCAGAGATACCTCTCCGTCACACGGAGTGACAAATCCCAGTCTCGATCCGTGCCAACCCAACAGACACTTTCGGAGATACCCGTAGTGCACCTTTATAGTCACCCATTTACGTTGTGACGTTTGGCACACCCAAAGCACTCCTATGGTATGGAAAAGCTCTAGCAAACGAAACTACACGATCTTTTATGCTATGCTTAGGATTGGGTCTTGTCCATCACATCATTCTCCTAATGATGTGATCCCGTTATCAATGACATCCAATGTCCATAGTCAGGAAACCATGACTATCTGTTGATCAACGAGCTAGTCAACTAGAGGCTTACTAGGGACAGGTTGTGGTCTATGTATTCACACATGTATTACGATTTCCGGACAATACAATTATAGCATGAATAACAGACAATTATCATGAACAAAGAAATATAATAATAACCATTTATTATTGCCTCTAGGGCATATTTCCAACAGTCTCCCACTTGCACTAGAGTCAATAATCTAGTTCACATCACCATGTGATTAACACTCACTGGTCACATCACCATGTGACCAACATCTAAAGAGTTTACTAGAGTCAACAATCTAGTTCACATCACTATGTGATTATCACTCAATGTGTTCTGGTTTGGTCATGTTATGCTTGTGAGAGAGGTTATTAGTCAACGGGTCTAAACCTTTCAGAACCATGTGCTTTACGAATATCTATGTCATCTTGTGGATGCTACCACGCGCTATTTGGAGCCATTTCAAATAATTGCTCTACTATACGAATCTGGTTTACTACTCAGAGTCATCCGGATTAGTGTCAAAGTTCGCATCGACGTAACCCTTTACGACGAACTCCTTTCCACCTCCATAATCGAGAAAATTCCTTAATCCACTAGGTACTAAGGATAAGTTCGACCGCTGTCATGAGATCCTTTCCCGGATCACCATTGTACCCTCTTGACCAACTCATGGCAAGGCACACTACATGTGCGGTACACAGCATAGCATACTATAGAGCCTATGTCTAAAGCATAGGGGACGACCTTCGTCCTTTCTCTATCTTCCGCTGTGGTCAGGTCTTGAGTCTCACTCAATACTCACACCTTGTAACACAGCCAAGAACTCCTTCTTTGCTGATCTATTTTGAACTCTTTCAAAATAATGTCAAGGTGTGCTGTCTTTTGAAAGTATCATCAGGCGTCTTGATCTATCTCTATGGATCTTGATGCCCAATATGTAAGCAGCTTTATCCAGGTCTTCCTTTGAAAAACTCCTTTCAAACAACCCTTTATGCTTCCCAAAAATTTTACATCATTTCGGATCAACAATATATCATTCACATATACTTATCAGAAATGTTGTAGCGCTCCCACTCACTTTATTGTAAATACAAGTTTCTAACAAACTTTGTATAACCCCAAAAACTTTGATCACTCCATCAAAGTGTATATTCTGACTCCGAGATGCTTGCTCTAATCCATGGAAGGATCGCTGGAGCTAGCATACCTTTTAGCATCCTTAGGATCGACAAAACCTTTCTGATTGTATCACATACAACCTTTCCTTATGAAAACTGGTAAGGAAACTTGTTTTGACATCCATCTGCCAGATTTCATAAATGTAGCTAATGCTAACATGATTCCGACGGACCTAAGCATCGCTACGGATGAGAAAAACTCATCGTAGTCAACTCCTTGAACTTTTGAAAATACTCTTTGCCACAAGTCGAGCTTCATAGACGGTAACATTACCGTCCATGTCCGTCTTCTTCTTAAAGATCCATTTATCTCAATGGCTTGCCGATCATCGGGCAAGTTCACCAAAGTCCATGCTTTGTTCTGATACATGGATTCTATCTCGGATTTCATGGCCTCGAGCCATTCGTCGGAATATGGGCCCACCATCGCTTCTCCATAGCTCGTAGGTTCATAGTTGTCTAGCAACATGACTTCCAAGGCATGATCACGCATTACTCTGAAGTAGTGTGCATCCTCGTCGTCCTACGAGGTTTGGTAGTGACTTGATCCGAAGTTTCATGATCACCATCATAAGCTTCCACTTCAATTGGTGTAGGTGCCACAGGAACAACTTCCTGTGCCCTGCTACATACTAGTTGAAGCGACGGTTCAATAACCTTATCAAGTCTCCACCATCCTCCCACTCAATTCTTTCGAGAGAAACTTTTCCTCGAGAAAGGACTCGTTTCTAGAAGCAATTACTTTTGCTTCCAGATCTGAAATAGGAGGTATACCCAACTGTTTTTGGGTATTCTATGAAGATGCATTTATCCGATTTGGGTTCGAGCTTATCAGCCTGAAACTTTTTCACATAAGCATCGCAGCCCCAAACTTTTAAGAAACGACAACTTAGGTTTCTATAAACGGTGTCGTCTCAACGGAATTGCGTGGTGCCCCTTTTAAAGTGAATGCGGTTGTCTCTAATGCCTAACCCATAAATGATAGTGGTAATTTGATAAGAAACATCATGGTATGCACCATATCCAATAGGGTGCAGTTATGATGTTCGGACACACCATCACACTATGGTGTTCCAGGCGGTATTAATTGTGAAACACTTTCCACAATGTCTCAATTGTGTGCCAAACTCGTATCTCAGATACTCATCTCTATGATCATATCACAGACATTTTATCCTCTTGTCACAACGATCTTCAACTTCACTCTGAAATTACTTGAACCCTTCAATAATTCAGACTAGTGTTTCATCAAGTAAATACACTCAGCATCTACTCAAATCATCTGTGAAGTAAGAACATAACGATATCCACTGCATGCCTCAGCACTCATTGGACTGCGTACATCAAAATGTATTACTTCCAATAAGTTGCTCTCTAGTTCCATCTCACTGAAAACGAGGACTTTCAGTCATTTTGCCCATGTGGTATGATTTGCATGTCTCAAGTGATTCATAATCAAGTGAGTCCAAACGATCCATCTGTATGGAGTTTCTTCATGCATATATACCAATAGACATGGTTCGCATGTCTCAATCTTCTCAAAATGAGTGAGTCCAAAGATCCACCTACATGGAGCTTCTTCATGCGTTCTACACCAATATGACTCAAGTGGCAGTGCCACAAGTATGTGGTACTATCATTACTATCTTATATCTTTTGGCATGAACATGTGTATCACTACGATCGAGATTCATTTTAGGTGCAAGACCATTGAAGGTATTATTCAAATAAACAGAGTAACCATTATTCTCCGTAAATGAATAACCGTTTTGCGGTAAACATAATCCAATCATGTTCAACGCAAACACCAAATCTCGATGGTAGAGGGAGCATGCGATGCTTGATCACATCAACCTTGGAAACACTTCCAACACATATCGTCATCTCACCTTTAGCTAGTCTCCATTTATTCCGCAGCTTTTATTTCGAGTTACTAACACTTAGCAACCGAACCGGTATCTAATACCCTGGTGCTGCTAGGAGTACTAGTAAAGTACACATTCATATAACGTATATCCAATATACTTCTGTCGACCTTGCCTGCCTTCTCATCTACCAAGTATCTAGGGTAGTACTGCTTCAGTGACCGTTCCTCTCATTACAGAAGCACTTAGTCTCGGGTTTGGGTTCAACCTTGGGATTCTTCACTAGAGTAGCAAATGACTTGCTGTTTCATGAAGTATCCCTTTTGCCCTTGCCCTTCTTAAACCAGTGGTTCTACTAACCATCAACAATTGATGCTCCTTCTTGATTTCTACTCTCGCGGTGTCAAACATCGCGAATAGCTCAAGGATCATCATAACTATCCTTGATTTGTTATAGTTCATCACAAAGCTCTACTAGCTTGGTGGCAGTGACTATGGAGAACTATCACTATCTCATCTGGGAGATTAACTCCCACTCGATTCAAGCGATTGTGGCACTCAGACAATCTGAGCACACGCTCAACGATTGAGCTTTTCTCCCTTAGTTTGCAGGCTTAAGAAACTTGTCAGAGGTCTCATACCTCTTGATGTGGGCACTAGTCTGAAATCCCAATTTCAGTCTTCGGAACATCTCACATGTTCTGCGACGTTTCAAAAAACGTCTTTGGTGCCACAATTCTAAACCGCACTGAACTATCACGTAGTCATCAAAACGTGTATGTCAGATGTTTCGTAACATCTACAGACGACGCTGAGGTTCAGCACACCGAGCGGTGCATTAAGGACATAAGCCTTCTGTGCAGCAATGAGGACAATCCTCAGTTTACGGACCCAGTCCGCATAATTGCTACTACCAACTTTCAACTAAATTTTCTCTAGGAACATATCTTAACCAGTAGAACTAAAGCGCAAGCTATGACATAATTTGCAAGTACCTATTTGACTATGTTCATGATAATGAAGTTCATCTGATTATGAACTCCCACTCAGATAGACATCCCTCTAGTCATCTAAGTGAAACATGATCCGAGTTTAACTAGGCCGTGTCCGATCATCACGTGAGAGGGACTAGTCAAGATCGGTGAACATCTCCATGTTGATCGTATCTTCTATACGACTCATGCTCGACCTTTCGGTCCTCCGTGTTCCGAGGCCATGTCTGTACATGCTAGGCTCGTCAAGTCAACCTAAGTGTATTGCGTGTGTTCCGAGGCCATGTCTGTACATGCTAGGCTCGTCAACACCCGTTGTATTCGAACGTTAGAATCTATCACACCCGATCATCACGTGGTGCTTCGAAACAACGAACCTTCGCAACGGTGCACAGTTAGGGTGAACACTTTCTTGAAATTATTATAAGGGATCATCTTACTTACTACCGTCGTTCTAAGCAAATAAGATGCAAAAACATGATAAACATCACATGCAATCAAATAGTGACATGATATGGCCAATATCATCATGCTCCTTTGATCTCCATCTTCGGGGCACCATGATCATCTTCGTCACCGGCATGACACCATGATCTCCATCATCATGATCTCCATCATTGTGTCTTCATGAAGTCGTCACGCCAACGATTACTTCTACTTCTATGGCTAACGCGTTTAGCAACAAAGTAAAGTAATTTACATGGCGTTATAAAATGACACGCAGGTCATGCAAAATAATAAAGACAACTCCTATTGCTCCTGCCGGTTGTCATACTCATCGACATGCAAGTCGTGATTCCTATTACAAGAATATGATCAATCTCATACATCACATATATCATTCATCACATCTTCTGGCCATATCACATCACATAGCACTTGCTGCAAAAACAAGTTAGACGTCCTCTAATAGTTGTTGCAAGTTTTTACGTGGTTTGTAGGTTTCTAGCAAGAACGTTTCTTACCTACGTGTGACCACAACGTGATTTGCCAATTTCTATTTACCCTTCATAAGGACCCTTTTCATCGAATCCGTTCTGACTAAAGTAGGAGAGACAGACACCCGCTAGCCACCTTATGCAACTTGTGCATGTCAGTCGGTGGAACCTGTCTCACGTAAGTGTACGTGTAAGGTCGGTCCGGGCTGCTTCATCCTACAATGCCGCCGAAACAAGAAAAGACTAGTAGCGGCAAGAAGAATTGGCAAACTCAACGCCCACAACTGCTTTGTGTTCTACTCGTGCATAGTAACGACACATAGACCTGGCTCATGATGCCACTGTTGGGAATTGTAGCATAATTTAAAAATTTCCTGCGCACACCAAGATGCATCTATGGAGTCTACTAGCAACGAGGGGAAAGGAGTGCATCTACATACCCTTGTAGATCGCGAGCGGAAGCGTTCCAATGAACGTGGATGACGGAGTCGTACTCGCCGTGATCCAAATCACCGATGACCGAGTGCCGAACGGACGGCACCTCCGCGTTCAACACACGTACGGTGCTGCGACGTCTCCTCCTTCTTGATCCAGCAAGGGGGAGGAGAGGTTGATGGAGATCCAACAGCACGACGGCGTGGTGGTGGATGTAGCGGGTCTCCGGCAGGGCTTCGCCAATCTTCTGCGAGAGAGAGAGAGGTGTTGCAGGGAGGAGGGAGGCGCCCAAGGCTGTAGTTTGCTGCCCTCCCTCCCCCCACTATTTATAGGACCCCTGGGAGGGGGGGGCCAGCCCTTGGGAGATCAGATCTCCAAGGGGGGCGGCGGCCAAGTGGGGGGAAGGGGTGCCTTGCCCCCCAAGGCAAGGGGGAAGCTCCCCCCTAGGGTTCCCAACCCTAGGCGCATGGGGGGGAGGCCCAAGGGGGGCGCCCCAGCCCACTAAGGGCTGGTTCCCTTCCACTTTCAGCCCACGGGGCCCTCCGGGATAGGTGGCCCCACCCGGTGGACCCCCGGGACCCTTCCGGTGGTCCCGGTACAATACCGGTAACCCCCGAAACTTTCCCGGTGGCCGAAACATGACTTCCTATATATTATTCTTCACCTCCGGACCATTCCGGAACCTCTCGTGACGTCCGGATCTCATCCGGGACTCCGAACAACTTTCGGGTTTCCGCATACATATATCTCTACAACCCTAGCGTCACCAGACCTTAAGTGTGTAGACCCTACGGGTTCGGGAGACATGCAGACATGACCGAGACGCCTCTCCGGTCAATAACCAACAGCGGGATCTGGATACCCATGTTGGCTCCCACATGTTCCACGATGATCTCATCGGATGAACCACGGTGTCGAGGATTCAATCAATCCGTATGCAATTCCCTTTGTCAATCGGTATGTTACTTGCCCGAGATTCGATCGTCGGTATCCCAATACCTTGTTCAATCTCGTTACCGGCAAGTCTCTTTACTCGTACCGCAATGCATGATCCCGTGACTAACGCCTTAGTCACATTGAGCTCATTATGATGATGCATTATCGAGTGGGCCCAGAGATACCTCTCCGTCACACGGAGTGACAAATCCCAGTCTCGATCCGTGCCAACCCAACAGACACTTTCGGAGATACCCGTAGTGCACCTTTATAGTCACCCAGTTACGTTGTGACGTTTGGCACACCCAAAGCACTCCTACGGTATCCGGGAGTTGCATGATCTCATGGTCTAAGGAAAAGATACTTGACATTGGAAAAGCTCTAGCAAACGAAACTACACGATCTTTTATGCTATGCTTAGGATTGGGTCTTGTCCATCACATCATTCTCCTAATGATGTGATCCCGTTATCAATGACATCCAATGTCCATAGTCAGGAAACCATGACTATCTGTTGATCAACGAGCTAGTCAACTAGAGGCTTACTAGGGACAGGTTGTGGTCTATGTATTCACACATGTATTACGATTTCCGGACAATACAATTATAGCATGAATAATAGACAATTATCATGAACAAAGAAATATAATAATAACCATTTATTATTGCCTCTAGGGCATATTTCCAACAACATTGTGGCCTGAGTTAACTACATGAACCACTGTAACAAGATACATAGTTGCTTATATGTCAGACAACAGATTGTTGATTGTTAGCTGGTCGTTAGCCTAGTGTTGAAGCGAGCTGAGCCAATGTGCCGTGTTTTGCACAACCGCTTACAAGTTGGGTATCACCAACAGTGTTTCAAGTACTTATGTATACGTCGGCGCACAGTTCTCGAACGAGTACTCTATTTCATCAAAACACACACTCCTTGTATGATAAAACTAGTGAGGACGCATCTGTTTCGGCAACAATTAGGATGATTCACAGGCACACAAAAGTAGCAGCAGTTCCCATAAACGGATTCAAACAGAGTACTAGACCCAGAGGGCTCGATAACAGCCAAGGTTCGGATAATTAGACAGAATCCAAACTACTATTAAACACTAGCTAGGGCAAGTATTTCATGCCTCGATCTAATCTGGGCTGGACACAAGACGGACCTTGCCATGAACGTCATTGAGGACATCCGGCAGCAGCTCAATCCTATGAACCTTCAAGAATACAACCTTGTGGCCTTGCCACTCATAAACTTTTTTGTGGAGGCATGCCACATCATCTTCCTGCGTAAGCTTGACAAGAATAGTATGCCTCACAAACGAAGGAGTAGCTTTGAACTTCTTGTGCTTCAGTACACCCTGGACAACACGCCTGACAACAGTGAGGCTGGAATACAACTCTTCATTGGTATAAGCGCAAATGGCTTCCAGGATCCAACAGCCTAAAAACTCTGTTTTCCCAATGCGTATATTCAGGTCATCCGCCTCATAGCGAGTGACATGTACAACCACACAATCCTTGTCTGCATCAGGGCTCTAGTTGAAATAAAAACAAATTCTGAATTACTTTGCAGCATAAGAAACACAAGTTATTTAAACCACTATGTATAGCATGGCATCGAAGCTAATAAAATTTTGCATTATTCATCACCACATACTTAGATGAAAAACCACAATCGAGATC
>NC_057814.1:286755864-286859524 GCF_018294505.1 Triticum aestivum | reverse complement strand
GGAAAACTGCTCCTGCAGTGCCACGGGGGCTGTAACCTCAAATGGGGCGTTGACCATCTCAGTAGTGGCCGTGAGCGTATCTGGGGTCGGCTTGGAGGCTGCCTCCATCTTCTTGGAGCTCTCTGTCTCATGGGGATCAGCCTCCCGCGTCTGCTCCAATATCGGCAGATCTTTGCCTGGTTCTCCTTGGTCCACCATGAAACTGATGAATACTAGGAGACCACTGAAAGGGAAACACAATCGCAATGTCAATGAAACCAAAACGAGAGTGAGGATCGGTTACTACTTTGCAAAAGTTCTTTTTTTCTCTGAACGAAAATATACCAACATCACGGATCCGCTTACCTTTCCTTCGTTGGGAGAGAAGAATAGTGGCAGATGCGAGTGTTGCCTTTCTTGAAGACGGTGAGGGAGAAGGGGATTCGGCGAAGAGTGAAATGATGGTTGCATCGTCTGTCAAACTTAGACTGCGGGGAGGTGGGGTTTTGTGATACGACGACTCGTTATTGCCACGCTACGACTGGGGTGACTCTCCGCCTGCATACTGCCTTCTAATTTGGTGGATGGCATTTGGGCCCGCGCGCTGCATGGCCCGCATGTCGGTGAACAAAAGTATAACGACATTCAGTAGAGGGAGACGTTTCGATGACTTAGGAGGAGCCAGAAGCGGTATTGTATCCACTGTACTAGCAGTAATTGTTTTTCTGGGTAGCTGTAGAGTGTCTCCACTGTACTAGTAGTAATTGTTTCTCTGGGCCCAAGACAAAACAGCCAATCCACCCTAGTAAATAGTAAAATCAATTCAAAAGTCCATATATTTACTGAATGAGAGGCACTACCCACACCCAGCACACCGCCCCCCAAAAAAACCTGGGTGTTCTTCTTCCTCCTCACTCCCACCCACCTCACGTCAGCTCGCTCCACTCGTACCCCCAAATTCCTCACCTCACTCCTGCAGAAAACCCCAGCTCCCCTTCTTCCTCACTACTACAGAAAAACCCCAGCTCCCCTTCTTCTTCACTGGCACTTCAACTAGGCTCGTCATTCGTTACTCT
Source organism: Triticum aestivum (assembly GCF_018294505.1). Lineage (NCBI taxonomy): Eukaryota > Viridiplantae > Streptophyta > Magnoliopsida > Poales > Poaceae > Triticum > Triticum aestivum. The sequence goes on along the minus strand of NC_057814.1, from coordinate 286,858,469 downwards.
GCTCAAATCTGTGAGCGCGACGCGACGCCCTCGAGGAAAATGGAGTCGGCTGACCCCAGCGCCAAGAAGATGAGGCTCCCGCTAGCGGCGACGCCTGTTGTAGATCCCGCACCCAGCAGCGCGGGGAGAAGTGGCGACCCCGCCCCCACCGGATCCCAGGAACCCATAGAATCTCGGGTGGACCGCATCAGCGATCTCCCGGACGCCGTCCTTGGGGAGATCATCTCGCTTCTCCCCACCAAGGATTGCTGCCACACCCAAGTCCTCTCAATTCGGTGGCGCCCTCTATGGCGCGTGGTGCCCCTTAATCTCGACTGTCGTCAGCTATCTCTCTTCAATGATTTTGAAATCCCCAGAGCCATCATCTCCTCCCAGTAGGGCTCCATTCAAAGCCTCTGCATCCCGTCATGCTACCTGAGCAAGCATACCATGCCCTGCATGGTGGACGCCTGGCTGAAATCCCCTGAATTCACAGAACTATAGCTGCTTGAGTTCTACTATTCCCCTGGAAATCACCTACCAGACACCGAACGACATCTACCCGTGCCCTTAGCACCGATGTCCATCTCGCGGTTTTCCTCGTCTCTCCACACCGCCACCTTTGCGCTGTGCGACCTACCAGACAATCTGGTACTAAACCTTGGACTCCCATTTCTAAAGAAACTTTCACTTGTGCAGGTTCGTATATCGGAGGCCTCATTGCACAACATCATCCACTCCTGTTGCCCTGCCCTGGAGTGCTTGGTGCTTGTTTTCACAGTTAGAATCGGTTGTCTCCAAATAAAGTCGCCTAACCTTGTAAGAATTGGAATTTGTTTTGACGGAAGGCAGCTCATCATCCATGATGCCCCTTCACTTCAAAGGTTGATCATTCATTCTAGTTATTCACCGTTGCAAATAACCGTCCTCTCTGCGCCTAAACTGGAGACCTTGGGTGTAATACATGATCTCTGTGCTCATTTCAATATGGTGTTTGGCTCCATAGTTCTTCAGGTACTTTACATTATCATCTATACTTGTAACCATAAGCTGCATTTTAAATTTCTGCGCATAAGTTATATGTCATCTTGGAGTACACATTTTGTACGAATATTATGTTCTATGCTCAATTAAGAGTTTCTCCATGGATGGCCTATCAATGGTGCTGGATTCTGTCAAGATCTTATATATCCAAATGAATAGTTTTGATCTGAACACGATTATTGGCTTGCTGCAATGCTTTCCATGTCTGGAGAAGTTGTATATAAAGGTGATAATTTCACGCACATTGGAAGCCCGCATATAGTGTACTAGAATTAACCGTTCAGCTGTTGCTCTTTCGACACTCCTTTTTTAAGACCTTAACTGTTTTCAATGTTTATTTCTATTTAGGCAACAGGACGGGGTAAGAAAGTTATAACCAATCGGTGGATTCGTAAGCATCGGGATTTTCTCACTTCTCATGAGATTCGATTGAAGACAATAACGCTAGAACGATATGTAGTCAACCGTGCAAACACTAGATTTGTCACATTCTTCCTGCTGAATGCAAGGTTACTATTGTTCATCAGGCTTAAGTTTATCAGCAGCATGGTTTTGACGGATGGGTATGTGGAAGAGCAAAAAAGGAGTTTCAAGTGGGCAAAAGAGCTTCTGAACGTGCCGGGCTTCTATTTACAACATATTGTGGTCATAATCCAGTAAATTTTACGACCTAGGATGTTCATTCTATGGACCTGACTGGTCCATTTGATTGTGACTGCCAAAAACAGTGCTGGAGTAAGATGTTGTTGCCCTTTTCAACCTGGGTTTTTTTGTAAACCTGATGAACAATTAACCCTCGTGCTTTTGTACAGTTTGTAAGCTGGAGTTAGATGTTCTTGCCCTTTTCAACTTGGCTATGACTGTCATGTTTTCTTTGAAGCAAGGCAAATGGCTTGCCAATCGTTTAATTTAGAGTGAAATATTGTAACAACTAACAAATCCCAACCAAGGGCAATAACATCACTCTCGCCGGCTGCTTGAGCTCACTGTGCATTACAGAAGCCAAGTGATTAGCCCCCACCAGCACCCACAAACTTATTTCCAACTAGCACATCAAATGGGCTGTATATTTTCATAGGAAGGGCTGCATGACCGTGACATATTTGGATTCTGACATTTGGGACCCGCGAGGAAATAGCCTATCCAAGGTGGTGTCGACTTACTAGCCAGTCAATAAACGATTCTACCTACCAGCCGTTGGATTGACATCTAACATCTGTCGTGTATCTTCTATCTCTTGGCTTCTTCTTCCTCCAGCCACCCAAACCACCCCGTCGGCTCCGCCTGCTCCCGCCTCCCATGGCTGGCTGCGCCTCCGCCGCCCTACCGTATGTACCCTCCAACGTTGGCCAGTCCCTCCCTCTATTCCCCCACACGTCCTGTTATTCTCCGACTACGTCAGCCCTAACACGCACCCACACCCGAACCAGTCAACCCTCGTACTCCCCTCCACCTATGACTGGACTGGCGCATCTTCCACGGCGTTTCGTCTGAGGCCTCGCCGTCGTCCTCTGCCTCGCGGCCTTGGTTCGCTCGCCGTGCGCGGTGCGCCGCCCTCTTGCATTGTCAACGTCGTCAACAACCGAGAGGAACAAGGAGATGACTATATGTGGAGAGGATGACAGTAGGGACCCACCAGCATCATGGCAGTACGCAAGCAAGTGCCTCTATATTACAAGCCCAAAAATATGGTTCCTCCTAATTGTTGGACATCTCGGGCTCACGCCATTGTCAACGTAGTCAATAAACGAGAGAATTACACTACGAGTGGCTGACACCAGGGACCCAGCAGGTCGCGCAATTTTTTTTGAGGAACAATCAGTTGTTATTTATACTAGTTTTAGCGACGGATCAGGGTAAGAACGGGGCTGTGCGGGGGCTGTGGCCCATCTAGCCAGGGTTTTATTTATGTTTACCACATCATGAGCCCAGTTGTGTTTTTTTCTTGCTGAAAATGGCTAGCCCAGTTCTTTTTTTTAAGAAATACCCAAACAAGGCCTACTTGCTTTATCAGCCCTGCTAGGCTGCAAATCTTTCAAGACGAGGAGAGTTTCATTCGGTTTGCCCAGAAATGGGCTGTACATTTTTAAAACACATCAAACCGGGAATTAGTTTCAATTTTTTTTATTACAAGATTTTATATTCCATTGATTTTTATGCGTGGACAATTATTTGGATTTTATATTTATATAAATTATTTCTCAAAATAGTTTGAATGTGAATCGATATTTTGGGGTTAAAAACAGTTGACCGCACCGAAATATGCAAAAAATTCGTATACTTTTTAACCGTGTCCACAATATGGGGTGTAATACTAACAAAAAGAAGATGGGCTCCAAACAAATTCTTAAGAATTAGCAAATGGGTTGTACATTATTAGAAATAATGCACACGAGAGCAGTGACTGTTGGATGTCCATCCAACGGCTGTCGTGCTTCTTCAATCTCTGCTTTTCCTGCTCCAGCCGCTCAAACAAGAGCCGGCGGGACTGCCTGCTCCCTCCTCATGCGGCCGGCTATGCTGCCGCGTAGGGCTCACCGCCCCACCGTACTCCCATCGCTGGCCTAGCCATCCCTCTACTCGCCCACACCTGCTGTTATTCTCCGGCGACGGCAGACGAACCAGTAAACCCTCGTACAGTCGTACTCCCCTCCACGGGGGAAACAACTGCCGAGTCTTCCCTACCTCCGTGTCGTTCCCTTCCTAGGCCTCGCCGTCGTCCACCACCCTGGTGCTCTCGGCGCGGCCTGGTCAACGTGCTCAATGAACGACATCCATCGGAAGTGGACTGTACGTGGAGAGGCTGACAGCTGGGTCCACGGCGGCACGCAAGGAAATGCCTCCTTATTACGCGCAAAATAATGATTCGTCCACCTCACAGCTAGGACCCACGGGAAGGGCTTCTGTATTTCACGGAAAAAACGTTCCCCCCGCTGACAGGTCGGACCCACCAGCTATATCTTCGCACGCAAGGAAGTGCCTCCTTATGACGCACAAAAAAATGAATACCCCCTACTAGCTGGGACCCACCATTGTGGGTGGCTGACTTGTGGGCCTACTAAGTTGACGGGGACAGAGGGCTTTGTCAACTTAGTCAATATGAACGATTCTAGCTCCAGTGACCGTACGATGTCCATCCAACGGCCATAGTGCTTCTTCAACCTCTGGTCTTCTTGCTCCAGCCGCCCAAAGTAGCGCCGGTCGTGCCGCCTGCTCCTGCCTCCCGTGGCCGGCTGTGCTGCCGCGGAGGCCTCACCGCCCCCATACTACTCCCACCGCTGGCCATGCCATCCCTCCACTCACCCACACCCCCTGTTATTCTGCGGCGACGACAGCCTCACACCGCAGCCGAACCAGTGAACCCACATCTTCATCTTCTTCTTGTTCTTCAACGCTAGCCTCTTTAGCATTGAACTGAGGCATGGGCGATGAGACTTGTGGGGTTGAAGGGATTGCATCCGCTTCAATTTCTTCATCCAACTGCTCTGACGAAGCAGCAGAAGGAATATGTCATCATCAGATTCACTTGGAATCACATATTCTTCATCAGAAGGAACAAGGTCCTTTGATGGCATGGTTTTGATAGGAACGGCATCAATTGGTTTGTCGAATGGGCTAGTCAATGGCTTCATCTTCTTCGGAGCTGAAGAATCTGATGAAGTTGATGCCTTCCTTTTCTTCACCGCTGCACGCTCTGCAGCCTTGGTCTTCTTCACATATGATGCAGATGGAAGGATTGGAGTTGGGGTAGGTGCAGGAGGAGCAGAGGAATTTGGTTGAATTTCTTCAGGCACAACTAATGCAGTTGCCTTGACTCCTTCAATTTCTTCAGGCACAGCCATTGAAGCTTCAGCTGTCTTGACATTTTCTTCAGACGCAACACTAGTGGTTGCCCTGGCAATTTCTTCAGCAGCTGGAATGCAGTCGTCAGCCCTGGTACTTTGAGTTTCTTCAGCAGCCTGAATGTCATCAGTGGTGCTGGCATTTTCTTCAGTCGGCTAAGCAGATGCTTCAGCCTGAGGATTTTGTTGTTGCGTTGGGGCTGCAACATTGGAAGTGAACTTTTCAGTCAATTTCACAAACTTGACTTTGGCTCCAAGCCAGTCAGCACGGTATACGTCAAATTCATCATTGAGTTTCTTGATCTCTGATTGAATAGTGACAAGTTCTTCAGTTGTCATAGAGACAACGTTTTTCTTCAGGAAGCGCTCCTTGTACTGCGCTTTCTTGATCTGCCTGGCCTTTTCAAACTTCCATTTTTCTTCTTGGATGAAGGCAGTCAGCATATGACTTTGGCCAGGAGTCAGCTTGAAATCAGGCATAGGAGTGTTGGGGTCCTTGTGCCAGAGATCAATGTAGTCAAGGATCAACTTTGGATCCAAAAGGGGAGGCACATTTGTGCTTTGGCTCTAGCGGCTCTCAGCTGTCTGTCTCTGATGATTTCGGCAAGTTCCTCATCATCAGCTTCGTCTTCATCAGACGGCACTTGGAAGGCGACCTGTTTCTTGTGAGGACTTGGGCGAGAGCCACGTCCAGCAGTGGCCTTTGTCTTCAGCAGAGAGGGGCCAGTTGAAGAATTTGGTGCAGCTGAGGAACTAGCAGAAGCTCCTGAGGCAATAGAGATGCATGTTGTCCTTTGGCACGTGGCGAGATGTACATGTGCAGAGGATTTGGTCGGAACAGCTGAGGACTTTGGCGAAGGAGCTGAGGACTTTGGAGGAGCGGGAGCAGCTTGAGGAGTTGGCTGTGAGGGCTTTGAAGAATCTGGCCATGAGGGCATTGCTGAGGAACTTGGCCGTGAGGGCATTGAGGGTGAAGCACTTGGCTTATGAGCAGGCTTCTTTGCCATGGCCTTCTTCGGCTTGCTTGCAGAGGCCTCAGCAGTGGTAGCAGCAGCAGCAGAGTCTTCATTAAATTTCCTCACTGCTTCTTTTGCCTGTTTGGCCAATTTGGCCTGGCGCTTGGCCCATTCTTCTGGATAGTCCTCACCTTCCTTGAGGGTGGTGGGATCAGCTACTTGGCCAGGTGCCAATGGAGGTCTTGAGCATGGAGGGGTAACAACGAATTTCTTCATGTATTTGGGAGTAACATATCTGTACTCCCTCCACTCTCTTGCCCATCTCCTCTCAATCTTTTGAATGTGCACCTTGCGCTGATTTTTGTCCTCCTCAGGGGGTGTGCAGTACCCAAGATAAATGTCATCAGGGATTTCAAACGCTGTGTTGACCTCAGGCCTCTTTCCTCCTTTCTGTGGCTTCTTACCGTCAGCCATTTTCTTCAGATGAGGAATATGAACAACTGAATTTTCTGAAGAGGTGTGCAAGTTTTCTTCGAGGAACGCTGCAAATGAGTTAAGTTGATGAGAACCTAGTGATTTAGCAGCGGACATGTGTACCTGTGAACAGAGTATAGTTGCGAGGAATTTGGAGAGGTCATATGCGTTCTCAGAGTTTTTTCGAAAAGAACAAGTTTGAGGAATTTGACCAGATGAGTCTTGAAGAATTTCACTAAGCGTTCTTTGTCTTAGGTTCCAGAGTTGTACAGATCAAAAATCCACACAATTGACGAATCTTGAAGAAAAATATTGCTTAGAGAAACGGATCAAGAACAGATGACATGTGAGGTGTTTTAGTGTGTGAGGTTTTGAAGAAAAAACACCTTTGAGGATTTCGTAGAAATCATTCGAATCAAAGAGGGCAGTAAAAGTAACTTTTAATTACCCTTGATGAAGAACACGACGAACTAGGAAGTGTAGAAGTGAAGTTCATCAGTTCAGATCTTCCCTGCCCTAACTCGGCAGAGGAAGACAGCTACGGCGTCGGCGGAGTGAAGAGATCCGCAGCTGGCGCGAGTACGACGGCGATGAGGTCGAGGCAGTGAAGCTCTTCCTCACCGGCGACGATGAAGTAGCGGTGACGCTAGGGTTTGATAAGCTTGAGCGGGAGAGAGATCGAGCGGAGTAAAAGTGAAGTGACGAAGGGGAGGGGTATATATAGCCACGGTGAAAAACTATTCGCCCAAAGAAATTGGACGAACGTGCCCCTGACCCTTCTCATTTGCTTGACATGTGTCACCCACGTACTGAGAGGTGGCGATTGTGTGAGATCATGGGTGAATAGATAAGTATTTTCGTGGGATGCGGAACGGTTTGAGCGGCAAAGCCGAAAATTTAGATAAGATAAGTTAAAAGTTCCGTTCGCAGATTCTTCAGCTGACAAGGACAGAGTGAAGATTTTGAACGAGTTTCAAATAGAACGCACATGAAGAATTCGTGAATAGATTGGTTTGAGTTTAGCATAGAGGGGCAAGGGTCCGATCACATTCACTTAGCAGAAATAGCAACTTGAAGAAATAGCAATAAGTGAATGATGTAGAGGACATATATATATATATATATACATATATATATATATATAGCCAACGAAGAAAAATGACGGTAACAGTGAAGACAATGCAAAGTTGAAGAAAATTGAACAACTGAGAAATTTCAAAAAAGAGGAAAAACTCAAATTGAAGATTTTCAACTTTTGGTGGTGGCGTGACCCACCGTATAAGAATGATGATTTCAGACACCGCGTACAATTGTCGTAGGGCTCTGAGAATCAAATTCTTCGTTAATTTCTTCACACTTAGAGTGTTAGTCTTCATTGATTGAAGAAAAACGTTTCTTCATGTGTTGCACATCTAAGTCATCAATTTTGCATAAGTGTTAGGATGAGTGTCCTTTTCAAAGAACATTCTAAGATTCTAAGATATTTAGCTCACACCGCAACTTGCTAAATCTCCTCTCATCCAAGGGCTTTGTGAAGATATCGCATAGCTGTTCTTCAGTCTTCACATGCTCAATAGAAATGTCGCCCTTCAACACATGATCACGAAGAAAATGATGATGAATCTGAATGTGCTTTGTCTTCGAGTGCTGAACTGGGTTGTGAGCAATCTTGATGGCACTGTCATTGTCACAGTAGAGAGGCACATTCTTCATGTTGATGCCATAGTCCTTGAGAGTTTGCTTCATCCACAGCAATTGAGCACAACAAGAACCAGCAGCAATGTACTCAGCTTCAGCAGTAGACAGTGATACGCATTTTTGTTTCTTCGAGGACCAATAGACCAAAGATCGTTCGAGGAAATGGCATGTGCCAGATGTTGACTTGCGGTCCACACGATCACCAGCATAGTCAGAGTCTGAATATCCAATGAGATCAAAAGCCGAGCCCTTGGGATACCATAATCCAAGTGTTGGTGTGTGAGCTAGATATCGAAGAATATGCTTCACAGCCTTATGGTGTGATTCCTTCGGTGTAGCTTGAAATCGGGCACACATGCAAACACTAAGCATAATGTCTGGCCTAGATGCACATAAATACAATAAATAGCCAATCATGGAGCGGTATACCTTTTGATCGAAGTCAATACCATTTTCATCAGTGCATAGATGGCCATTTGTGGGCATTGGAATTTTGACCCCTTTGCAATCTTGCATGCCGAATTTCCTCAGTACATCCTTGAGGTATTTCTCCTGAGATATGAATATGCCATTGCGCTGCTGACGAATTTGAAGACCTAAGAAGAATTTCAATTCTCCCATCATAGACATTTGATATTCTTCACTCATCATATAGGCAAATTCATCACCTGTTGATGATGTGGCAAGCAGTATCAATTCCCTCAATCCAGAAACGACGAGGCGTCTTGTATTCATCAAGCATAGTGCGAGCCATCTCAACAAGAGTCCTGTTCTTGCGCTCCACGACGCCATTCTGCTGAGGAGTATAAGGAGCAGATAACTCATGAGTAATACCAAGTTCATCAAGACCAGAATTCTTGAACTCAGTTCCATTATCACTTTTGATGTGCTTGATCTTCACACCAAAGTTGGTTGAAGCCCTCGAGGAAAATCGTTTGAAGACTTCCTGCACCTTATGTTTGTAAGTGACAAAATGTACCCATGTGTAACGAGAGTAATCATCAACAATAACAAATCCATATAGAGATGCATCACTTGTAACTTCAGAATAATGTTTAGGACCAAAGAGATCCATATGAAGCAATTCAAATGGTCGAGTGGTAGTCATGATTGTCTTCGCTGGATGTTTGGCCTTGGTCATCTTTCCAGCTTCACAGGCTCCGCCTAAGTGATCCTTGAGGAATTTGACATTTTCAATGCCAATGACATGATTCTTCTTCGCAAGCGTGTGCAAATTCCTCATGCCTGCATGACCAAGTCGTCGATGCCATAGCCAGCCTTCTGAAGCTTTTGCAAGTAGGCATACGGCTGTTTGTGGTCCTGTAGAGAAATCAACAATATACAAGTCTCCTCTCCTAAAGCCTTCGAAGACTTTGGAATGGTCAGCTTCCATGATCACAACACAACGATACTTGCCAAAGCCAACAACCATATCAAGATCACAAAGCATTGAGACAGACATGAGGTTGTATCCTAAGGACTCGACAAGCATGACTTTGTCCATGTGTCGATCCTTTGAGATCGCAACCTTACCTAGACCCAATACATGACTTTTGCCTTTGTCAGCGAAGATGATATGCTTCAGATGCGATGGAGATAAGGGAGCATCTATCAATAGATTCTTGTCACCAGTCATGTGATTTGTACATCCACTATCGAGGACCCACTCATTGGCTTTGGGTTGATCATCCTGCAGATGAATTAGTGCAACTTATGAACTCATATACTTCATCAGTGAAGAATATGACATCAATTTCATCAGATCAAGTAATAGAACAGATAAAGCAATATGAGGACGTGAGAAATGAAAGTTCATTTCTTCATGATTAGCCTGCGTCCTTTCAGGCAATTTCAGGTCTCCAGCAAATTCTTCAAACATTTTAGCACGTCTGGAGACCTGACCCTGCATAAGAGATTAGTTCCTTTTCTTCACCACCCACATCTGAAGGGGTGGATAAGAGTTCATCACTCTGCGAGCTCCAAACGAGAAAGGTGGCATAGAAGCCCGTCCATTTCATTTCACATAAGAGGAGTTAGGGTAAGCATATGAATAAGCAGATAAATTCTTTGAGGACTTATGAACATAATGGTTAGAAGAATAATGCTCATATTCATAGCCCTTAGCCCTTCCCTGCGAAACAGAGGTGTTAGCACGATGATGATCATATGAGGACTTTGATCCTTTTAAGGAATTTTATCCACATGAGGAATTTGGTCCGTATGAGGACTTGGATCCATATGAAGAATTTGATCTGGGTTCCTATTCTTCACTGGTGGTGTCATGAGGACATTCACCTGAAGACTTTCAAGGCATCTTTTGGGAACCCAGATTTTCTTCATAGGGGAACCGTTCCTACAGTTAGTGCCAACATATCTAGCAAATACTTCACGATTTTGATTTTTGAACAGTTTATAGTTGGAGTCAAATGACTCATCAGAAGAATGAGGAGATTCACATGTAAAGCCAGATAGATTAGATGGATCTACTGGAGGTCCCTTTGCAGCAACCCATGAGGTTTTGGGGTACTGCTCAGGCTTCCAATAAGTACCATCAGCATTGAGTTTCCTCTCAAAGGCAATGCCCTTTTTCCTACGGTTCCTGTTGAGGATCTGCTTTTTAAGCACATCACAAAGAGTCTGATGCCCTTTGAGGCTTTTGTACATGCCTGTCATGTACAATTCCTTCAGTCCTGCATCATCAGTGATACTAGCAATGTCCTCAGGTGAGGAATTAGTGATAGCAGAGACAGGTGAAGAATTTGTAGCATTAGAAGCATTTGAACATTCAGGTGAAGAATTAGCAGATTCACGTTCAATGCACTTCAAACGTGGAGGAACAAATTTTTCCTGAGTAGCGCCGATTTGTTGAGCAAGTATTGAATCGCGCTCCTTCTGAAGATCTTCATAACTCACTCTTAGCTTTTCAAGATCTTGCTTTCGTTGAAGAAATTCATAAGAAAGCTTCTCATGATCAGATAAGAGAGTGTTATGATGACCTTGAAGGTTGTCAAACCTGGACTGAAGTCTCTGAAGATTTTCAGTCAAGATCTTGGTGCGATCCATTTCTTCACCCAACATATCATCACTTTTGTCTAGCATGTTTTGAACCTTTTCAAAAGCCTTTTGTTGTTTCACAGCAATCTTAGCAAGTTTAGAATAGTTGGGCTTTAGGTTTTCATCAGATTCATCCTCACTAGATTCAGAGGAGGTATATTTGAGTACCTTGGCACCCTTTGCCATGAAGCAATAAGTGGGAGCGTAGTCATCATTGCCTTCATCAGCCTTGTTGGTGAAGCCATTTTCTTCAGAGTTGAAGATGGACTTGCTGACGAATGCAGTGGCGAGAGCTAGGCTCGCCACACCGGACTCAGACTCCTCAGATGCCTCCTCTTCCTCATGTTCCTCAGATTCAGCCTCGGAATCCATTTCCTTGCCAATGAATGCCCGAGCCTTCTTGGAGCTGCTCTTCTTGTGAGATGAAGACCTTGAGGATTTTGATGATGAAGACTTTGAAGATTTCTTCTTCTTCTTCGCATCATCAGAACTGTAATCCTTGTATTTCTTCTTCTTTGATTCCTTTTCCCACTGAGGACAATCTTGAATGTAGTGAGCAGGTTTCTTGCATTTGTGGCATAGCCTCTTCTTGTACACTGGATGAGGAATCATTGCTCCTTGAGGGTTTTCCAAAGCGACCACATCTTGAGAACTTCTGAAATTTCTTCACGAGCAGTGCTAGTTCATGGCTCAGTTCTTCAGGATCCCCAAGGCTGCTGCCAGAATCCTCATCTTCAGACTCAGAAACTGCCTTGGCCTTCACGACACGTGATCTGTCATAGCTCGAACCATAGAGATCTCTCTTCTCAGCAAGCTGGAACTCATGAGTGTTTAGTCTCTCGAGGATATCAGCGGGATCAAGTGACTTGTAATCTCCACGTTCTTGTATCATCAGTGCCAGAGTATCGAATGAGGAATCAAGCGATCTCAGTAGTTTCTTCACTACCTCATGGTCGGTGATGTCAGTGGCACCAAGTGCTTGAAGCTCATTTGAGATGTCAGTGAGGCAATCAAAGGTTTGTTGAACATTCTCATTGTCGAGTCTTTTGAAGCGATTGAAGAGATTGTGAAGAACGTCAACTCGAGAGTCATGCTGTGTTGAGACTCCTTCATTGACTTTGGACAGCCTATCCCAGAAAAGCTTAGCAGTTTCCAACGCACTCACTCTACCATATTTTCCTTTGCTCAGATGGCCACATATGATATTCTTTGCTTGAGAATCGAGTTGTTTGAATCTCTTCACATCAGCAGCATTCAGAGAAGGTGTGACTGAGGGAACACCATTTTCCACAAGATACCAGAGATCGTTGTCAATTGCCTCAAGATGCATTCGCATCTTATTCTTCCAGTAGGGGTAGTCTGTCACATCGAAGGTAGGACACCAAGCAGAGACCTTGATCATACCTGCGGTCGACATAACTAAAACTCCAGGCCATTAAACCAAAATCACACAGAACAAGGGAGTACCTTGCTCTGGTACCGATTGAAAGTGCGTTATATCGACTAGAGGGGGGGTGAATAGGCGATTTTTATGAATTCTTCACTGAGGAATTTCAGGGTGAGGAAATTCCTAAGCGAAGAACTACTTGCAGCAGAATAAGTACTCAGATGTAAACATAACAGAACACAAGCATGGTCATCATGATGAAATGAAGACAAGCACAGAGTACAGAAAGCGTAAACACAGGATAAAACAGGATGAAGACAAACAGACTGAAGAAATTGAACTGAGGAAATTGAGAAAGTCTTCAGTCAAAGTCTTCAAACAGATATGAAGAATCACACAACAACTATAATGAGGAAATTGAGAAAGTCTTGAGGAAATAGAACAAGTGGGCTTGGTGAAGACAATGATTTGGTAGACCAGTTCCAACTGTTGTGACAGTTGTACGTCTGGTTGGAGCGGCTAGGTATTTAAACCTGACGACACACAGTCCTCACTGTATTCTCCTTGAGCTAAGGTCACACAGACCTCACTCAATCACTCATGGTAAGTCTTCAGGTGACTTCCAAACCTTCACAAACTCGGTCACTCGGCGATCTACAATTTCCTCTTGGATGCTCTAGACCATGACGCCTAACCGTCTGGAAGATGCACAATCTTCAAAGTTAACACGCGTCGGATCCACGCAGGATCAATCTCTTTAGTGATGCTCAATCACTTTGGGTTTGTAGGTGTTTGGGTTTGGGTTTCCTCACTTGATGATTTTCGCTCAAAGTCCTCAGAGGATGGGATGCTCTCAATTGACAAGTGTCAGTTTCTCTCGGAGCAGCCAACCAGCTAGTGGTTGTAGGGGGCGGCTATTTATAGCCTAGGGAGCAGCCCGACATGATAAGACATAAATGCCCTTCAATGATATGACTGTTAGGTGGGTAGATATTTTGGGACAGCTGGCGCGTAGCACAGCAACGGTCGGATATTTGAGGCTCAAATTCCTCAGGGCTATCATGTTCCTCACTGCGTAGGCAATTCGCACTAGCGAATTCCTAACTCCTCAGTCAGATCAAATTCCTCAGTGACTAGAAGAAATTCATCTCTGTCGCTGAAGAAATTGACTGAACTATATGAGATTTCCAATGGCTTCACTCGAAGGGATTGGTAGGTGTAGGATTTTGAGTTGAGCATCACATGGAAATTTTTCCTTAGTATTTCCTCGACCCCCTTTAACAGTACGGTGTTTCCTACAACTCAAGAAAGAGAAAATGAAACTATAAAAACAAAATTATTCACGCTTCATGTTCCTCGAATGAATGCCAAGTCTTCAAGGTCACACCAATTTCTTCACTTTCAAAGTTTTCAGAAAGTCTTCAGAAATCCTAAGTCTTCAGTCGAAGAAGTTCATTTTTAGGGGTCGACTTTCTCTGTAAATATCAAACTCCTCATAGACTTATAGACCTGTCTACACTCATAAACACATTAGTCCCTTAACCTATAAGTCTTCAATACACCAAAATCACTAAGGGGCACAAGATGCACTTACATTGATGGTACTCGGGTATTCATAGGGATAGTAAATATGACTCGAGTTGAGCCAATAATTACATCATCACGTCTAGCGATTGTTAAAATATCTCCTATTCTCTTAATAAGAGTGGAAACATTTTACTTCCCTGAGTATAGAGTTTGTGGTGCATATGTCCACAAGGCACATATTATTTTTCATCAGATTGACCCTCGTAGAAATCATAAATATACTTAAAGATTCTCAGTATGGAAATCTCTATCGTATATAGAATACATACAAATGTATTTGTACTAGAGTGCCGATACAATATATTGTGATATACAATATATGATGACAATATGACTTATGTTGTTTTGTTAATACAACATCATAAATGGACATAAATAAATAGATCACCATGGAGATTGAGAGACTAGCTGAAGTCTCCAAACACGTCGATGAGGCATAATCAACCAACATGTTCTATGTGTCAGCAATGTCTTCTGGTTGATGGAAAGTCATGGTGTTGGTCGGTTCAAAAGGAACATCATGCGAACAACCCGCTCCATTTGCACTGTGTGGGTGAAGGTTGAACTTGAATCCAAACCATTTCCCTTGAGGTCCTTAGCGTCCTGGGATTTCTCTATTCCACGGGACACAAGAGAAATCTTGATGTCCATGACCACGTAGGGTAGTTGTGGCCATTAAAGCAAGTGCCTCAAATTCTTTAGCCATCGGTTTCTTATATGGGTAAACCTGAGATAATTAATTTACGAGCGGTAAATTAAAAACCATCATGGTTGATGTTGTAATGAACTTTGCAAAACTAATGAAAATTTCAAGAAGTTGGCTTGAAATCATTAGTGTGAACTTCAAATTGTTAAGCATGACACTTTGTAGATAATCTCCAAAAGAAAATTTAGGAGTAGATCTAGAAGCATTAAAGGAGTATAATCCAATGAAATGCATAGATACTCATACTTCAAATGCCTCATGTCATGACTTAATGTTTGGGAGAGCACTTTGGCAATCATAATGTAAAAAATGACAAAATGTAGGCTTAAACAATAAAGGTAGATAATCGGCAATGTAGTAGATCTCCACTCTACCATGTGATCCCAAAACATCAATTTGAAGAAATCACTTAAAATTTTGCATATCAACCAAGATAATTCCAATGAAGAGATTGATGGATTTAAAATATCTCATTCTTGATAACTTCACTTCGTGACTCCTTATGTGTCAAGAGTGATATACTACCACCTCCAAAAGAAAAGGGAGAAGGGACTACACTTCAGAATGCAAGATGAAGAATACTTGAGCTCCTCCAACATGATTCTTCACGAACACTTCAAGAACGAATTAAATTATTAATGAACCGCCATGAAGAGCCTTTTGGAAGAACTCCAGAAATGAAAGGATGCTAGAGAAGTAATGAAGGTTGGAAAGAAGAAGATTGAAGCCTTGCAATGATTTAAATGGAGCTTCGCGACGAGATAACGATAAAACTTGGTACTCTGTGAAAGAAAAGATGAACAACTTAGAACCGAGAATTTGATATCATGAATGAACTCCGAAAAATGGAATTAGATTACCCCGATGAAATAAGATAAGAATTATGTCATGCTTACCCTTCATCATCTTAAATTGATGACAAACAATGGATGTTTGGCATACCACTTATTCTCATTGAAAGGATTAAGAGAGATATAGTGCAAACTTGAGAAGGTCTTAAACGAGCTACCGGTAGGATTTGGAAAGAAAGAATGAATTGATATGATAACAAAGGAAGATGAATCCTGAACAAACCATAGTAAGAATTGAAAACGAACAAAGAAAAGAGAACAAATCATCGAAAAGAATTAGATACGAATGAAGATACTTGAGGGGATTTACGTACACGAGAACGAAGAGATCATGAGCTGATTAGAGAATACTTGAATGATGCACCGGAATAATTGGAGAAAAAGAGCAAAATTTGAGAATGAAAAATTTCTTATGGATTAATGGCCTTCGGAGAGTCAAAACGAATACAACTCACAAAAAGCTATGGATGGGTATGACAAGAATTCTTGACGATCAGAAACAATTTGAGAGGATAGCAACAAGCTTGAACCATGAATCTACAAGAGAACGGACCAATATTTAGGAGAAATCCTTCTTCGGTATTGAACAATGAGAATGAAGACGAGGAACACCGCCAAATTGTTGAGACACACTAGAATAATGAAAAGAGAAAAGGGGAGCCAAAGACAAAAATAATTTGAAAGCGATCTTGGAGGATACATTTGACCGATGAGAATGCATTCATGTCAAACTGTTGAAAAAGAATTTGAGAATAAATCTGAAAAAATTAGAAGAGTCGTGTAAGATACTGGGAGAAGACCTATGGGTTATGGGCCCACTCAAAAGAAAACACCGTTGAATGATTTTTAGAGAGAGATTGCACCGGTTGAATTAATGGGCTTGAATGAGGTAAGAACCTCGAATTAGCTTGAACGAACTACAAATGGAAACGTGAATCTTTTGAGATATCTTCGGCACTCTAGATATAAATGGATAAAGAAAGGTGAACGGTTAAAAGAGGCTTAGCTGAGAACTCCCAACATAAGAAAGTATTTTCACAAAAGAAAGGGATATGATCAACGCTGAATGCTTGAATTGAATCCACCAGAGAAGAAAATGACAATGAAGAATGATGAACTTGAAACTCGTGACCATCTTCATGAGGAATCACCGGATACACCATTGAAGAAAAATGGATGAAGAGACTTGAATAAAAGAATACTTGATTTGAGAATTCTGGCTCCATAGAGAAAAAGGGTGGGAGGGTGGGACAAAGAAGAAGACAACTTGGGACAGGTGAAACGAACGCCATTGAGAAGAACTGAGAATTGATCTTGCAAATGTTGAAGGGGTCGTATTAACTTGATGAGAAGCACATTAGTTGGAAAGAATTGACATGACAATCTCGAATGAACAAGAGGATTAGCACTCCCATAGAAATATGAGAACGCTGCTTAGAAAAGGTATGGAATCCACATTTGACTTCGAAGCAACTAGAATACCACAACCAAAATAAAACAAAGGATTTGGCTTGCGGAATAAGCTGGAACAAACATATGATAGAGATTTCGTCCGAAATTTTCATGGTGGGACCGGCACAGGCTCGATCATACATTGGATTTTCATATTGAAATGACGCTCGAATATGCTCCCTAGGCATAGTAAACTACATGGCTTGATGACGTATACCGAGACTGTCCTCTATAAGAAACACCGTGAACAAGTGGACCACTAGATGTCGAACCCCAATCTCATATCATGCATTTGTCAGAAAGATAAGCTAGGTAACTACTTGAATTCCCACCTAGGAACTCCCGAAATTTTTGGTTATGCAGTCCAGTATAACAAGTACAAGGAGCAAAATATCATCACACAACTCCTAGCAGAATTCTAGCTCCAAATGTACCACCTCCTTAACACATAACCAAGAACCTCAGAAACTCGTGTATCTCAGACCTTTGAAAAACAACAACTATACTAGCTGTGGCAGTACTCCCGAACGCACTCCCTAGTACTGGGTGGCGTCGAGGTTATCTCACCACTAAGAGTGTAGAAGCCTTTTCGATGTCGGCGTCCTCTCACTACCAAAAAAACACTTCCGTGATGATACGTCTTTGTCATAGTAGGTCACGCTTGCTGTCATGCATGTACATCTATGATGATTTTATGATAGAATCAAGATAGTCATACCTGTGCTGTCGTGGAAGTGTTCCATGACAATACTGAAATTATTACCACAGAAGTGTCCACTTCCATCATGATAAATTCCGCGTCATGAAAGTGTTTTCGTCAATGGTAACCGACACGTGGCATCCACCGTAATGGGTCACCCTTAACCTATCGGGTCCGGTTTTGGATCTGATAACCCGCGAATAGCCAGGACCAATGGCGATTTTCCACATTTAAATTTCTTATTCGCCGGAGGATCCACGTGTCAGCCCAGCGTTGGGACAGATGTCATCCCTTCAATGGATGGAATGCGCCTATGATACGTTGACACGTTGCACGGCCCAACAGTGGCCCATTTAAGTTAAAAAGGCCGGCCTAGCCAAAGGCCCATAATATTTTGTCAGGGATTAGTGGGCCGGCCCGTTAATAGTCTGCCATGTTTTTGGTCAAATTACGGCCCATACCAGATCAGGCCCGTTCACAGCATGTCGTGTTTTGGGCTAAATTAGGGCCCATATCAGATCAGGCCACTGTGCTTCTGGGCCCATTCTAAGTCGAGTTTGTATTTCAGCCTATTAAAGGCACGTTTACCAGTTCGGCCGATGATCGTTTCAGCCTGTTAGTGGCCCTTGGTGCACCTGGGCCATTGTCGACCCGATTCCACTTTAGGCCATTTAACAGCCCGTGCTGCAACTGGGCTATTTCTTGTCCGAAGTGATTTTAGGTCTCTTAAAGGCCCGTAGTCTTCATGGATAAATTTCAGCCCAACGTGCCTACCAGCCTATTAATGGCCCGTGGTACAGTTGGGCCTAATTATGGCCCATGTTGAATCTGGCCTGCTTACAACCCATCTTGTTAATGGCCCGTGACACAGTTGGGCCTACAGCCCGCGTTGATACCAGGCTGCTTACATCCCATAATTTCATTGGGCCAAATAGGGCCCGAGATACATTTTGGCATGTTAATGGCTCCTATGTTATTGGGCCAAACATGGGCCTATGACAGTTTCGGCCCATGTTGGCCTGTGAATTTTTTGGCTCAACTCTAGCCCAATCTAGTTTTCATCCTTTTAAAAGCCCGTGGTATTCTCTAGCCCAACAGCCCCGAATTTTACTCGGCTTGTTAAAGGCGCAAAACTACTTTACGTTTAGGCCTGCCAATGGCCCAAGATGATTATAGGCCCACGTTTTGGCCCATATATAGGAGTTACAGGCCGGCCTGACAGACTGACAACATTGAGCTCCGTTGGAGCATCCGGCCTAAATTACAGCATACCGACTAAGGATAAACCTATACTATACAATATAGAAATTACGGCATATTACATCCACTGGGCATCAAAATTCGCCACCGGTGATAATAAAATGCAACGAGACCGCTGATTACATACACTGGGCATCAAAGGTCACCACCAGTGCATATAAACGCGCCGACAAAAGAATATACAAAACTAACAACACTTCAAAACTATTCAGAAGGCATTAGGCCTGCCCCGGAGGTGCACCGCAAGCAGTAGAACAAGCTGATGAGACCTCAATTGTCTCAACGTAGATCCTCCAACTCTAGCTGTGTAGCAAGAAAGCACGGATGGCTGTCCTCTGAGATATTCGTTACAGAATTGACATCAAGTCAGACCTAAGCTGAACTAAGCCTTTCTGCTTTAAGTTGAGACTGAAGAAGTCAAACTGATTGAGGCATCAACTACACTGAGGTTGTCTCACAACTCCTGGAGAGTAGCTTCAACTCACTTTCTTCATCAAGACATGACCTTGGGGTCATCTCGCTCTCTTCAAGATGGTTTGGCTCACTATCTTCCCTAAATTTCTGCCTGGCATAAGAGATGTGACTCTAAAAGCGAAACAAGGAGGCAGATAACCGGTTCCACAAAGATATAAGCAACGATAGTTAGTGTGCTGACAATTCTGTCCCATTTTATATTGGAAAATTCAGAGATATAATTTAAAATAGCATTAACATAATATGGCATTGTGCGTATCAACGGCATAATCAGTTAAGACAAAGTGGGAAATGAGATGATGCAGGCGTGGGCAGCTTCACCACACCACCATATTAGAGATCTACTACACATGCATACAAATACAGGGCTAAAGAAAATAAATGGATCTGTTCTGCATAAGGAACATTTTTTACAACTACAGTTTGAAACTGGCAGTTGTTGCAAACATCCAATCTGATGCAAACACCAAAGTAAACAACACTGGAGGAAATGATGCCTATCCAAATCTATACTAGAACAAAGTTTGAAGGCTTGAGAAGGATGGACTTACATTACATGTTAACACGAGCTGAACAAAGCCCTTCTCCATGTCGATGGAAGGATAATTCAAGGAATTCCCCAAAGAAACTTCTTCATAAGTGTTGCCTTTATTCTACATTTTGTAAAGAGTAAATATAGATCTAATAATATTGGAAGAAACAAAGGATAATGAAGCCCAGGTGCACAGTGATGATACATAATCAAATAGCTATCAATTAAGTACAACATTACAAGGAAAAAGGTACTGATAATAGGAATGCAGACCTCAACGTGTGCAGTGGCATTGGCTTTATTCAGCATTTCGGTAAGAGTAAATGTAGATCTAATAATTTAGAGAACGTGGAGGGTAGGGCAGATAAGATGCAGAGTAATGCCAGACAATCAACTATCTCGCAATGCAAGTACAGTAATACTACCACTGTCCGTTATTACTTGTCGCTCAAATGGATGTATGTAGCACCATTTAAGTTCTAAATACATCCAATTGAGCAACAATTAATTCGATACAGAGGGAGTACATGACAACATGTACTTACATGAGCAATCCAGAACTTCATAAACATTGGGTTAATTCTACATTTATGTAAGAGTAAATATAGATCTTATAATTTCGAGCAAAGGGTGGACAAGGAAGCGAACATTTACATTG
Organism: Triticum aestivum; assembly: GCF_018294505.1. Taxonomy (NCBI): domain Eukaryota; kingdom Viridiplantae; phylum Streptophyta; class Magnoliopsida; order Poales; family Poaceae; genus Triticum; species Triticum aestivum. The sequence continues at coordinate 286,837,815 of NC_057814.1, read as the reverse complement.
ATGCTACATAATCAAACAGCAATGTGTTTAAGTATGCTGATAAAGGGCAAGAGGTACTGACAAGAGGAATGCAGTGCCCAGTATTGTTGTGAGATCCTATGATCCTTTTAGAATGGAGATTCATCTGCATTTAGTATTCATACAAGAGAGATGGTAAGGCACATGCAGAAATGTAGGAGTTCAAATTTTGAATTGATATCATAGACAGTACCTAACGATGGGCTCGCTGCAGTTCTAATAGGGCTTTGGTCAGTGGAGTAGGGGTAAAGTGTGGTACAATTGGGCATGTGTTTTCTGGGGCTGCTGGTCTATCTGATTTATCAGGTATCACTGCCTTTTCCAAATACTTAGCTTGTATTACTTCATGATCTGCACTCACCCTCTTTCTTTTGGACATCTGTTACGAAAGAACAAAATTTGACTGGAAAAACATGGTATTATGACACATGGAACAGGTACAGAAAATGGATAGGCATGTCATATACTCATATAGGATGCTTAAACTAAGAAGATGGTGGTGTAACAAAGTAGAAGTAATGCAAGATGTCATATGCAAGATACATGTGACCTATACAACCTTTCCAAGTTAGAGCAAGCAGCTTGATGGGTGAATAAGATAGGCCATCCTCCACCATGCCAGGTTTGTTAACTAGTGGATTGTTCTGCCATATTCCTCTCGTGCGCCCATTCTCATATTCATTCTGATCATGTTCAATACCTGACATGCATGAAAACATAAAAATAAGTGAGATTATCTTCGTAATGCATAAGTGATTCTAATCGAATAGTGCCTCCCTGTTAACCCCTATTTGCTACCTCTGCAATTCTTCTGAGAGATGCCATGTGTGCTGTAAATTGGTGTGTGCATTAATATAATGTGGCCTATATACTACTCAAAATATGAGAGCTCTAGAGGTAATGATACTTTCCAGATGACAGCTTCAACATATACTAAGGAAGAACAACTCAACCTGAGCTGACAGATTAAAAATATACTAAGGAAGAACAACTCGACCAGACCTGTCGACCGCAAATATCTCTACTACTCTTCCCAACAAGGAACATTGTCGGATTCAGGGTTCCGCAGACCCAAGAAATGTTCGAACTCTGGGGCGTGTGCGAAGAACTCGACCTATCCAGCCTACCAGCTTGTCGCCCCACAGCCTAGCTCGATTTGCATGAGCAAGGAAGAAGATGACACGGTAGTTTACCCAGGTTTGGGCCACCTTGCGGTGTAAGACCCTACTCCTGCTTTGTGGTGGATTGGCCTCACGAGGGCCTGAGGATAAACTGGTACAAGGGATGAATAACCTCGCGAGGTTGAGGGGTGAGGAATGAGTCGACCCCTTCTATGGTGGTGGCTAACCTATATTTATAGTGGCCTCGGTCCTGTTCCCCGAAAACGTAGGCGGGAAGGGATCCCACAGTGGCCAATTTGAAAGGGGACAAGTAGTACATCTTATCCTGATGAAAGGTGGTCTTCTCCTGCAAAGCATCTGGTCGTGACGCAGCGGTGGGCTCGGTGATGACATCCGTCCTATCATGCTGGCGGTCTTGGTCTCATTGCACCAAAATGGTAACCTTGGCCAGGTTCCTCGGGAACCCACGCCTATCCTTGCCTCCTTAGCACCAAAGAGGAAACTACCTCCTCTATGCCCGCTGGCGCCCGCCTGCCTTGGTTTTCATGGCTTGCGTCTTGGTAGCCTCATGAGGCTGGGTACCTGCATAGAAATCTCCGCTCCTCGAGAGGCACCTTGGGGAGGCTGCTCCCTCGGGTGGTCTTGGTGTCGTTCGCCTCACGAGGCTTGGCCCCTCACGAGGGTCTTGTCTTGATGATCTTGCAGATGGGCCGTACCAGGCTATCGAAGGAGCCACGCCATGGGCACATGCAGGCAAGTCTGGGTACCCTGGTTCCCATAACACCGACAGTAGCCCCCGGGCCCAAGGCGGGCTCGGGCTTGGCTTCGAGGCGAAGCCAAGGGGCAAGGGCGAAGCACCGTGGGCCCCAATCACCTGCGGGCCAGGCTGACACATGGCGTTCAACGGGACGTGGGCGTCTCCACTTCCCCACGTCGCATCGGCAACTGCCCGACTTGACAACTGCCTAGTGCATGCAGCGGGGCCATCATTGCTTGGAACGCGACAGGCTGCCGGCTAGCCTTCCTCTGGCTATAAATGGGGAAGGGGGCGGAGCCCCCAGCCCATCTTCATCTTCTTGCTGCTCGCTCCTTCTTCGTCTTTGTCATTCCACCATCTTGCCGAGGCATCCATGGCGCCGGTGAGGAGGTTTTTTGCCAAGGAGAAGGGAAAGGCCCCCTGGGCGGAACCGGAGTTGCTCCCTCCGAAGAAGAGGCTCAGTCGCCCCCACAAGGCCACCACAGCGCCTATGGCTGCGTGACCCTAGCATGAACGCACCCCACCCGGTTTCCCGTTAGCGCGGATGCTGCGCAAGGCCCCGCCCATGGGAGCAGCCGTGAAAGTCGCGGAGGACGGAGCAAAGGGGGAGAACAAGCGATGGCTGTGCGACCACCTTGCCCACAGACCCATGCCTGCAGCATGTCTCGCGAGTTCGTGGTGTGGACAGAAATGCCGCCGCGCTTGTGGATCCAGGTTGCGCGCTCCCTGGCGGGGGAGATACCACCGAAGGGGCCCGTCGAGCTGTGGCGGCAGCACGACGGCTGCAGCAGCCAAGCTTCAGAGGCGGAGGTTGAGGCCGTCTACTCCGGTGACGTCTTCATTACCCGGGGATGGGGAGCGATCGCCCACGCTTGCAACTCGGAGGGGAGGCATGCCATCCACTTCGAGTACGACGGGGCATCGATGCTCTTCTTCAAGGTCTTCAGAGAGGATGGCCAACGTCTGGAGTGCTGCCTTAGGAGAGGCGATCGTGACGGCGACCCCCCTATAGGCCGATGGGGCGACGAAGTCTCTGGCGGTGAACTTGCCCTTGGCCTTGTCCGTGATTCCTCCAGCAGCAGCGGTGCTTCCTCCGGACCAGGCTCGAGCGACAATGACTACTACGAGCCGCCACGCTGCCGTGCCCGGGATTAGGAGAGGAATGGTGCCAGCCAGGCATCATGGGCGATGATGCTTGGGCCGCGATCCTTAGGAGGTCTTTTCCTTTTGTTTCATTCCTACGCAAAAATCATGAAGGGCCCCGTGGGGGTGTATAAAGACCATGACGCTTGCGCCTTAATGTTAACGCTCCCAACTTGTGTCGCGATTGCGTCTCTCGCTTGGGCACGGGGACTCTTTTATTCTCGCGGTAGCTTATTGCTCTACGCCAACATGACCTAGTCCCCAGGCAAGCTTCGGCCGTCACTGGTATGCCAGGTTGCGATGCCGTGGTCAAGGCCAGGAGGTGAGCGGCCCGAGGTCCATTAAGAGCCCCCGAGGTGCGGTGCTCGAGAGGTCCCCTTTGGCACGCAAGCGGTTCCCGAGGGACTAAAAGGGAAGTTTCCCTGCCTGAGCGAAATCGCAGGAAACAAGACACTGACTATGAGGTTCACGCCTGTGCATGTGAGGCGACTTAGCTTAGCAAACTTGCAGCCCGCGGTGGTTCTCTCATCACGAGGGCGAGCCTTCCGGATTTGCGATCGCAAGGGCGAGCTCCTTGTCCTGGAATAAATCAAGGCGAAACCCGCGAAGGGCATGAGAGAACACTGTCGTCCATTATATTTCGAGAGGAGAGTGCCACCGGCGCCCGGTTACGCCCCTGCCTTGGCACCCCCTCGCAAGGCGTTGCGACCCCTCTTCTCTCCACTCGTCATGGTGCTCTACGTCCTCAGGACCCGGTCGTTGAGTAGGGCTCAGCCGCCGCTGGTATGCCAGGTCGCGATGCCATGGTCAAGGCCAGGGGTGAGGGCTCGAGAGCCAGTAGGAGCCCCTGAGCCATGATACGTCTCCAACGTATCTATAATTTTTGATTGTTCCATGCTGTTATATTATCAATCTTGGATGTTTTATAATAATTTTATATCATTTTTTGATACTAACCTATTGACATAGTGCCAAGTGCCAGTTGTTGTTTTCTGCCTGTTTTTTACATCGCAGGAAATTAATACCAAATGGAGTCCAAATGCAGCGAAACTTTTTGGAGAATTTTTTTGGACCAGAAGACAACCAAAGGGCCGAAGAAGCACCTGGGGGGGCTCCGTGGGGAGCACAACCCACCAGGGCGCGCCAGGAGGCCCAGGCGCGCCCTAGTGGGTTGTGCCCACCTCGGGTGCCCCCTGGACCGCCTCTTTACTCTATAAATACCCCAATATTCCAGAAACCCTAGGGGATTCGACGAAAATCAATTCCAGCCGCCGCAGAGTCCAGAACCACCAGATCCAATCTAGACACCATCACAGAGGGGTTCGCCACTTCCATTGGTGCCTCTCCGATGATGCGTGAGTAGTTCTTTTAGACCTTCGGGTCCGTAGTTAGTATCTAGATGGCTTCGTCTCTCTCTCTTGATTATCAATACAATGGTCTCTTGGAGATCCATATGATGTAACTCTTTTGGCAGTGTGTTCGTTGGGATCGGATGAACTTTGAGTTTATGATCAGATCTATCTTTTTATATCCATGAAAGTTATTTGAGTTTCTTTGATCTCTTATATGCATGATTGCTTATAGCCTCGTATTTCTTCTCCGATATTTGGGTTTTGTTTGGCCAACTTGATCTATTTATCTTGCAATGGGAAGAGCTGCTTTGTGGTGGGTTCGATCTTACGGTGCTTGATCCCAGTGACAGAAGGGGAACCGACACGCATGTATCGTTTCTACTAAGGATAAAACGATGGGGTCTATTTCTACGTAAATAGATCTTGTCTACATCATGTCATCGTTCTTATTGCATTACTCCGTTTGTCCATGAACTTACACTAGATGCATGCTGGATAGCGGTCGATGTGTGGAGTAATAGTAGTAGATTCAGGCAGGAGTCGGTCTACTAATCTTGGACGTGATGCCTATATAATGATCATTGCCTGGATAACATCATGATTATTTGAAGTTCTATCAATTTCCCAACAGTAATTTGTTTACCCACCGTTTGCTTTTTTCTCGAGAGAAGCCACTAGTGAAACCTACGCCCCTCGGGTCTCTTTCTCATATTATTTGCCTTTGTGATCTATTTTCCTTTGCTTTTATTTCTAGACCTATCAAACCAAAAATACCTTGCTGGAATTTATTTTATTTGGCGTTCGATCTATCAATCTACTACAATTTATTCATGTCCGTTTGCCAATTTCTGGCGCCGCTACCCGAAAGGGCTTGACAACCCCTTTTACACGTCGGGTTGCGAGTAGTTGTTATTTGTGTGCAGGTGATGTTTACATAGTGTTGCTTGGTTCTCCTACTGGTTCGATAACCTTGGTCTCATCACTGAGGGAAATACCTACCGCCGCTGTGCTGCATCATCCCTTCCTCTTTGGGGAAATACCGACGTAGCTTCAAGCCGCATCAAAAGGAATTTCTGGCGCCGTTGTCGGGGAGGATCTTCAACATATACCAGGTTCCTAATCACAAATCTCATCTCCTCATAATTTACATTATTTGCCATTTGCCTCTCGTTTTCCTCTCCCCCACTTCAAATTTTTTTGTCGTTTTCTTGCCGTATCTGTTTTTGAGTGCAATCTTGTTGCGCAGTCATCATAACTCAAGAGAACACCAAGTTGTGTGATTTCTCAAATACCAACAACAATGATTTTATTGTCACTCCTATTGCTCCTCCGGCCACTAGTGCGGAGTCTTCTGATATTAATACTGCTTTGCTGAATCTTGTTATGAAAGATCAATTTTCCGGTACTCCTAATGAGGATACCGCGTCCCATCTTAATACCTTCGTGGAATTATGTGATATGCAAAAGAAAAAATATGTGGACAATGATGTTGTGAAGATGAAATTATTTTTGTTTTCTTTGCGTGATTCTGTAAAAATTTGGTTTTTTTTCCTCGCAATAGTATCGATTCTTGGAAGTGCAAAGATGCTTTTATAACTAAGTATTTTCCTCCCGCAAAAATTATTTCCCTTAGAACGCAGATCATGAATTTCAAGCACCTTGAACATGAGCATGTTGCACAATCTTGGGAAAGGATGAAAATGATGCTAAGGAATTTCCCAACTCATGGGTTAAATCTTTGGATGATCATACAAATTTTTTATGCGGGATTGAATTTTGTTTCTCATAATCTTTTAGATTCCACCGCGGGTGGTACTTTTATGGAAATTACTTTGGGTGAAGCCACCAAATTGCTTGATAATATCATGGCAAATTATTCACAATGGCATACCGAAAGGGCCCCTACTAGTAAAAAAGTTAATTCTGTTGAAGAAATTTCTTCTTTGAGTGAAAAAGTTGATGCTCTTATGAAAATGGTTGCTAGTAAAAGTGCTCCTATTGATTTCAATGATATGCCTTTGTCTACTTTGATTGAGCAAAATAGTGATGTCGTAGATGTGAATTTTATCGCTTGAAATAATTTCAAACACAATGCTTATAGAGGTAATTTTAATCCTAGGCCTTTTCATAGTAATTCATCTAATAATTATGGTAATTCCTATGGCAATCAATCTTATAATAATAATAGGAACACCTCTGATCTTGAGAATAATATTAAAGAATTTATCAACACGCAAAAGGTTTTCAACACTACCATAGAAGAAATGTTGAATAAGATTGATGATTTGTCTAGAAGTGTTGATAGAATTTCTCATGATGTGGAAAATCTCAAGATGAAAATTCTTGTGCCTAAAGTTGATGAATCAATTAAAGCTCTTTATGTTTCTATGGATGAAAGTAAGAAAAGAACCGCTATGCTTAGAGCTAGAAGAGAATTTCTAGAAAAAGTGCTTTCTAGTGATTGCTTTCATAAAAGTGATGAAGATCTTAAAATGATTGGTGTTTCTTCTATTGATTCCTTGTTTAGTAAAGTTAAGATTGATGAAAAAGGGACTGGAGAAGATTCAACTTTATCTAAAAGGCATCCCGATATTTCGGAGGGTGAAAATCTTGTTGAGAAAATTGATAAAAGTGGGTTTGAAGAGGTCAAAACTTTGACTAGTGATGTGGCCACTCTTTTGGATTACGAAGACTTTAACTATGATAGTTGCTCTTTGTTTGATTGTATTTCTTTGTTGCAATCCATGATAAGTTCACCCCATGCTTATGAACAAAATAAAGCTTTTACTAAACATATTGTTGATGCTATGATGAAAGCTTTGGAAGAAAAGTTGGAATTAGAAGTTTCAATTCCCAGAAAATTACATGATGAATGGGAACCTACTATCAAAGTCAAGATTAAAAATTATGAGTGTTTTTCTTTGTGTGACTTGGGTGCTAGTGTTTCTACAATCCCGAAATCATTATGTGATGTGCTTGGTCTTACCGATATTGAAGAATGTTCTTTAAATTTGCACTTGGTGGATTCTACTATTAAAAATCCTATGGGAAGAATTAATGATGTTCTTATTCTTGAAAATAGGAATTATGTGCCCATAGATTTTACTGTTTTTGATATTGATTGCGATCCGTCTTGCCCAATTATCCTTGGTAGACCGTTTTACGCACTATCGGTGCCATGATTGATATGAAAGAAGGCAATATTAAGTTCCAATTTCCTCTAAGGAAGGGTATGGAACACTTACCTAGAACAAGAATTAGGCCTCCATATGAATCAATCATGAGGGCATCTTATGGATCTCGAAACAAAGATGACAAAACTTAGATCCTTTGCATTATGCCTAGCTAAGGGCGTAAAACTATAGCGCTTGTTGGGAGGCAACCCAACGAATAAAATTTATTTCTGATTTTTTGCTTTCTGTCCTTGAGTGTTTGCACAATTATGCTACTGTTATTATTGTGTCTTTTTGTTTTAATTAGTGTTTGTGCCAAGCAAAGCCTTTAGGATCTTCTTGGGTGATAGTTGTTTGATCTTGCTGAAAAACAGAAAATTTTGCGCTCACGAAAACAATTCTTATTTTTAACCAGAGCGTGATAAAATGCCAATTATTTTTGCAGAAGATTAATATACAAATTGCTCACGTGGTCCTAGTTTTTCAGAATTTTTTGGAGCTGCAGAAGTATTCGAAATATTCAGATTGCTACAGACTGTTCTGTTTTTGACAGATTCTGTTTTCTTTGCATTGTGTGCTTGTTTTGATGATTCTATGGTTTTCTTTGAAGAGTTATAGCCATAGAAAAGTTGGAATACAGTAGATATAATGAAAGAATAAAATATGAATGGGTTGCAACAGTACTTATAGTAGTGATTTGTTTTCTTATACTAACGGATCTCGCGACGGTTTTGTTGGAGTTTTGTGTGATTGAAGTTTTCAAGTTTTGGGTTATCTTACGATGGGTGAAGGAATGAGGAGTAAGAGGAGCCTAAGCTTGGGGATGCCCCAGCATGCCAAGCTATTATCCAACAAGCAACTAAGCTTGGGGATGCCCCGAGTGGCATCCCCTCTTTCTTCTAACGACCATCGGTATTTTACTCGAAGCTATATTTTTATTCGTCACATACTATGTGTTTTGCTTGGAGCGTCTTGTATGATATGAGTCTTTGCTTGTTTTGTTTTGTGTTTTTAGTCTTGATTCCTTGCTGGACATACCTATTTGAGAGAGCCAAAATTATGCCATGACTTGTTAGAATTGCTCTCTATGCTTCACTTAAATTTTTATGAGCTATGGATTTGCTCTAGTGCTTCACTTATATCTTTTTGAGCACGGTGTGCTTTAATATTTTTGAATAAATGCTCTCTTGCTTCACTCAGATTTATTTGAGAGTTAGTAAAATTTTCAAGAAATTCTCTCTTGTTTCACTTAAATTAATTTGAGAGAAAGAAATATTATGCTCATGATCTTCACTTATACTTGTATGAGCTTATCAAAAGCAACACATGAAAATTAGTTCCAAAGTGATAGATATCCAAGAAGGATATAATAAAAACTTTCATGCAGATCATTGGACAAAATAAACTTGATTCTTAGTAATAGTTTTGAGATATGATGATGTGATATGTGAGTCATGTTGATGAGTAATTATGCTTTAGTAAGAATATTGGTGTTAAGGTTTGTGATTCCCTTTGCAAGCACAAAAGTCAATAGTCATGCAATGAAATTATATCCTACTTGTGGTGCATTATTCGGTGTTAATTATGCTTAATGCTCTCTTATGAGATTATTCGTTTCTTGGTTGGTCGCTTCTCAATCTTTTGCTAGCCTTCATTTTGCACTAAGTACGATCACTACTTGTGCATCTGTAGCGACCAGACCTCAAATAGTCTGATCTACCGTGCACCAGTGTCATCCCTAGATCAGTAATGCTGACACGCACAGTACTTGGAGGATTTATAACAGGGTAGCAATCACACACTTATTACATCGAGTATCTCAAGACAGAAATAAGTATGACAAATATGGCTTAAGGCCATCTAAATAATCTCATAGAGAGTAATGAACATGGCGGAAGACTTGGAAGATAAGTGAGTCCACCAACTCCAACGGCATCACTGAGTAAAAGACCACGACCTAAGGCACCTTACTCGTCATCTGAAAAGTCTGCAACATGAAACGTTGCAGCCCGAAAACGGGTCAGCACATGGAATATGCTGGCAATGCAACACATAGAGAGTAATGAACATAATAATGCTATACTACATGCATATATGGCTGGGAGAAGGCTCTATGGTTACAGTTTTGCGAAAAGCCAATTTTTCCCTGCTGCAAAGGAATAAATTTTATTTAACTATCATGGTGGTTGTTAAACATTGAGAATGGTTGACAGCATTCTCAATCCCAATTAAGTATCATCATCAAACCCAATAAAATTAATTAAAGTAACATGATGAGATTCACATGATAATCCAAGTACTAGATACTCAAGATGTCCATAACCGGGGACACGGCTAACCATGATTAGTTTATACACTCTGCAGAGGTTTGTGCACTTTTCCCCACAAGACTCGATCGCCTCCGCTTGATTCTCGCACTACATGATGTTTGAGAAACGGATGACCGAGACACAGTCTTTCAGAAACAATAACTCTTTACTCCGGGTGGACAGTTACACCTACTTTCCCCTACATCTGCTAGCCCACCTTTTCAAGAGATCATGTAACCTACTCAACTATGCTAGAGCCCATAATAGCTTGTGGCTGCACACGGAAGTTTCTAGCATGAATAATGTCATGATCCCTTTGAACCTGGGTGGCGGTCTAAAAGAAAAACAGGCAATCCTGGAATACCCAGGTACCTCAATCCACCCAGATGTGAGTTTTAGTTGACACCTTAAGGTTAACCATTAATTAACAATCTCACATCTCTCATGGTAACACTCAAACCCAATCCACGTCTACTAGCATAGCATAGCAATATGAGCAAACGTAGAAGTAACTCCCAAAGGTTTGATAATAAACAGGGCAATAGGTACTACCTCATCTACTTCCCAATACCCACAATTTAATTATATCCTAATCATGCAATGTTTGAGGATTGGTCTAATGCAATAAAACTGGGTAGTAAAAGAAGTATGATCAAAGTGTTACTTGCCTTGCTGATGATCCGTGAAACCTAGAGATTCGAAGTAGCAAGCGGCGCACTCCGGGTACTCTATCGCAACCAAACAAGCATACAATAAGCACAAGTAAAACTCAAATAAAGATCTAACCAGAAAGTTCAACTTAAGAACTCCGGTTTGCAAAAAGAATCAAATCAAACGAAGCAACGAAAGTCAAACGGCGAAAGAAACAAGCTTCGTTTACTAATCTGGATCTAGGTCAAATTTTACAGTAGCAAAAACTTGTTTGAGTTGGTTAGATGGAAAGAGAATTTTGAGACGAAACTCTAGGCGCTTGAATCGCCTGATTCCGATAAACGAGCTAAAAGATATACCAGAACGAAAATCTGATCAGAAATCGCTATCTGGAATAATCGCGGAAAATCCGGCGAAAAAGAAAACTGACGAACAGTTAAACGAACGGACGTTCGTTAACTGCGACTAACCGGCGAACACGTTCGTTAAAATGAACGGATCGGCGAACGTTCACTAACTAACTAAACTAAAGAAAAAAAATAAACCGATCTCTTTAAAAAAATAAACTAGGGTTTCGGAAAAAATAAACCGAGGCGGTTTTTTAAAAAAACCGGATGGCGAACGGCGACGGCGGCTAACCTCCGGCGAGGCTCGGGACGGGGCTCCGGCGGGTTCTGGATGGGGCGGCGAGTGGCGGCGGGGTGCGGGCGTCATCAGGGAGGCGAGGGGCGACGTCGAGGGGTGGCGGGCGGCGGCGTTCGCGCTCCGGGCGGCGGGGTCGGGCGGCTCCGGTGCGGCTCCTCTCGGCGGCGGCTTCGGGTCGGAGGCGGGGAGAGGAGAGGGGTGGCGGGGTGCGGTATTTAAGAGGGGGAGGGGGTGCCGTGGGGGAGGGGGCGGCGGCGGTCTCCAGGAGGGAGACGGCTCGCGGGGTGGGCTGGGCCGCGCGGCTGGGCTTCGGCCCAGTCGGCGCTCATGCATTTTGTTTTTTTTAATAATTTCGCCAAACCTAAAAAAATCGTAGAAAAATAAATAAAAATCCAAAAATGCCAAAACAAATTTTCACCGTCTAATTAAAATAATTAGGACGAGATGAACATTTTCTTGGCCCAAAAATGCAGTTTTTAAAACCTGCAATTTTTTCTAATGCAAATAAAATTGCAAATAAAATCCGAATAAAATCAAATATTTGATTTTAATATTTTTCCTCCAATATTTCAATTATTTTGGTAGAAGTCATATTTTCTCCTCTCATTTATTTTAATACGAAATATTTTTCGGAGAGAAAAATAATTAAAACCAAAAATCCTCATTTCATTATTTGATAGAAGTCAAATATGAAAACGACGAAAAATCCCCAACTCTCTCTGAGGGTCCTTGGGTTGCTTAGGATTTTTGAGGATTTTGCCAAAATGGAATAAAATATGCTATGCAATGATGATCTAATTTATAACATTCCAAATTGAAAATTTGGGATGTTACAAACCTACCCCCTTAAGATGAATCTCGCCCTCGAGATTCGGGTTGGCTAGAAAATAGGTGAGAGTGGTTCTTCCGTAGATCTTCCTCTCGCTCCCAGGTGGCTTCGTCCTCGGTATGGTGACTCCACTGAACTTTGCAAAACTTGATAACCTTGCTGCGGGTGACTCGGCTGGCATACTCAAGATTCTTAACTGGTTTCTTCTCATAGGTCAAGTCACTATCCAGCTGAATCGCTTCCAATGGCACCGTATCTCTCAGTGGTATCTCAGCCATCTCTGCGTGGCACTTCTTCAACTGGGAAACGTGAAATACATCATGAACTCCTGACAATCCTTCGGGCAATTCCAGTTTGTAAGCAACTTCTCCCATACGCTCCAAAATTTTGTATGGTCCTACAAAACGTGGCGCTAACTTTCCTTTAACTCCAAAGCGCTTAACTCCTCGAAGTGGTGATACTCGTAGGTAAACTCTGTCTCCGACTTCGTAAACTGTCTCCTTGCGTTTAGAATCCGCATAACTCTTCTGCCTGTACTGGGCTACCTTGAGCCTATCGCGAATCAATTTCACCTTCTATTCTGATTCCTTAATCAAGTCTGGTCCAAACAACTCGCAGTCTCCAACTTCGTTCCACAACAAGGGTGTTCTACACCTCCTTCCATACAAAGCTTCGAAAGGGGCCATCTTCAAACTGGATTGATAACTGTTGTTGTAAGAGAACTCTGCATGCGGCAAATTGTCGTCCCAACTAGATCCATAATCTAGCGCACAAGCTCTTAGCATATCTTCCAAGATCTGATTGACTCTCTCGGTCTGTCCGTCTGTCTGTGGATGAAAGGTTGTACTGAACTCTAGCCTGGTACCCAAAGTTTCATGTAACTGATTCCAAAACTTTGAAGTAAACTGGGTTCCTCTATCTGATACAATGGTCCTCGGAACTCCATGCAGACATAGGATCCTGGTCATGTATATCTTTGCCAACTTAGCACTGGTGTAAGTGGTCTTCACTGGGATGAAATGAGCTACCTTCGTCAAACGATCGACTACAACCCATATTGAGTCATAGCCTGAACGAGTCCTGGGCAATCCCATGATAAAATCCATGCCTAGTTTATCCCATTTCCATTCGGGTATCAGCAATGGCTGTAGTAATCCTGCTGGCTTCTGATGCTCTGCCTTCACTCTCTGACATACATCACAAACTGCTACATACTCCGCAATATCTTTCTTCATTCCGGTCCACCAGAAAGTATCCTTCAAATCCAAATACATCTTGGTATTTCCTGGGTGAATCGAATACAGTGAATCATGGGCCTCTTGCAAGATCAACTTCCTGATCTTCGGATCTTTGGGCACATAAACGCGGTCCACAAACCATAAGGTATCGTGCTCATCCTCGCGAAATCCTTTGGCTTTTCCTTTGCTCGTCCTTTCCTTTATTTCTGTAATCTCCTTGTCTGTCTTCTGAGCTTCTCTGATCTTTTCCATCAAGGTAGACTGAATCTCCAACGTTGCTAAATAGCCTCTTGGAACTATCTCCAAACATAGCTCGCGAAGATCCTCGGCTAACTCCTGGGGTAACTCTCCTGTCATGAGGGTGTTAACATGGCTCTTGCGGCTCAACGCATCAGCTGCTACGTTAGCCTTCCCTGGGTGATAATGCAATCTCATATCATAATCGTTAATGAGCTCCAACCATCTCCTTTGCCTGAGATTCAACTCCTTCTGCGTGAAAATGTACTTCAAACTCTTGTGATCCGTGTACACCTCACAGTGATTTCCGATGAGAAAATGTCTCCATGTCTTCAACGCATGCACTACGGCTGCTAACTCCAAATCATGCATGGCATAATTCTTCTCATGGGGTTTAAGTTGTCATGAAGCATATGAAACAACTCTTCCCTCCTGCATTAGCACTGCTCCAAGTCCTCAACGTGAAGCGTCGCAATATACTTCATAATCCTTGCATTGATCTGGCAGAATCAGCACTGGTGATGTAACCAAACGTTTCTTCAACTCTTGGAAACTAGCTTCACATTCCTTAGTCCAATTGAACTTGGTGTCCTTCTTTAACAGCTCTGTCATGGGCTTAGCAATCCTCGAGAAATTCTCAATGAACCTCCGGTAGTATCCTGCAAGTCCAAGAAAACTCCGGATCTCTCCAACTGATGCGGGTGATTCCCAGTTTGTCACAGTGTCGACTTTGGTGGGGTCTACTGCTATTCCTTCTCTGGATATAACATGTCTGAGGAATCCATCTTCCTTCAACCAAAACTCACATTTGCTGAACTTGGCGTATAACTGATGTTCTCTGAGCTTCTCAAGTACCAAACGCAAATGTTCCTTATGCTCCTCTTCATTCTTTGAATAGACCAAAATGTCATCAATGAACACTATGACGAACTTATCCAAAAACTCCATAAACACTTTGTTCATCAGGTTCATGAAATAGGCAGGTGCGTTAGTCAGACCAAATGACATAACGGTATACTCGTACAGCCCATACCTGGTGGTAAAAGCCGTCTTAGGTATATCCTGCTCTCGAATCTTCAACTGATGGTATCCTGATCATAGATCGATCTTGGAAAATACCTTAGCTCCTTGTAATCGGTCAAACAAATCATTGATCATCGGTAGTGGGTACTTATTTTTGATGGTCACTTCATTCAATCCACGGTAATCAACAACCATCCTCAACGATCCATCTTTCTTCTCCACTAGAAGTACGGGTGATCCCCAAGGTGAAGAACTTGGGCGAATATAGCCTTTATCCAGTAACTCCTTAATCTGCTTCTTAATTTCTTCCAAATCCTTAGCGGGCATCCTATACGGTCTCTTAGATATCGGCCCTATGCCTGGCAAAAGTTCAATCAAAAACTCTATGTCTCTATCTGGTGGCATGCCTAGCAACTCTTCTGGAAATACATCCGGGTAATCCTTCACCACTGGTACTTCTTCCTGTACAACTCCTGATAAGGAATTTACTTGAGTCCTCTTCGGCACATGCCGGGATACATACTTAATCCTTCTTCCTTCTGGGGTGGTAAGCAAAATCGTCTTACTGGCACAATCGATAGCCAATCCATACCCAATATTAGGTCCAAACCTTGCGACTCCAAAACTATTAGGTCTGAGGGGAAAACATGCCTACCTATGGCCAATGGCATCTGAAAACATCCTTGGCTTGCCATATACTCTCCTGGCGAGATTACTAACATAGGTGTTCTGAGAACTTTGGTGGGCAACTTAAACTTATCCACAAATCCATTCATACATATCAAGGGGATTCAACCTCAAGAAACGGGCTAAGTGATGAACAGGTGGTGGTGGTGGGTTGTTGTTGCCTTGGTTCTGTACTAACACTTGCATCAAGGCATTCTGCTGCTGAATCAACTGAGTGATCTCCGGTGGGAAAACAAATCCGGTGTCGCGTCTCGGAGGCATCTGATAGGTTTAGAAAAGATGAGAATTTAGAATAGAATGAGGTCTAGAGGGAAAACACTACCCATATGCACATGAGACAAACTCAAACAATATCACTCAAGCAAACAAGGCATACAATCGATCTAACTATCGTTACAAAGTGCTCGGACTATACTATATACATGGGGAAATACTACTACTGATTATGGGGGTCTACTAGAAATTTTGATCGGTCGATGACTCCATGATATCTGCTCCAGCTTCATCAAAAAGTCATCTTCACTGGGGTCCGAGTCGGTGTCGTCGATGATGATGTAGTTATCCGGGCAAGTAGAATCGTCATCTTCTCCTCCGGGTGCTGGGTCTCCCATGAATACTCTGATCTTCTGTGTCAGGTCGTCATTCTTCTCCAACAACGTGGTGATCTCCTCATATCCATCGCGCGTAGACTTGAGTTCTTCCTCCAACTCCGTGATCTTGGTCAATGCCTTCTTCAGATCTATCATGTCTGTGCACATCTGGTTCTCCTGGCGACGAATGTGTTGGTTTTGCTCCTGGATGAAAGCTGCAATTGATCCATCCTTCTTGGTGCTGATCATCTCCCATTGCTCATCTCGGCGTCCACAAATCTGATAAATAGTATCCTTAAGCTCCCTGCGGTAGACTTCTCCAATGCGTCCCATAGAGATGTGGGCTGCCATGCTCTTCCCTAAAGTCGAGGTTGGTGCATCAAAGGAAAACTCTATAGGCTCAGTGACTGGCGGAAACGTCCTGCCTGGAACTTGAACTTGAATCTTCCAGCGCTCCTCTTCTGGTAGTGTGGCTTTGTATGTCCCGGTGAGGCTTGGTATTCCGATGTTCAGGTACTTAGTGACTTCCTTCAAGTGTCGTCCAAGAGGTGTATCTTCATCCGGTTGCATGAACTTGTTCCTTGCATCCGCCATTCCTAAAAGAGTAGAAAGTGGAGAGGAGTCAGAAATGAGAAGAGAGTAGTGTTCTAGGTTTTAAGCTTAGTGGTCGTGTCCTACAGTCAGCGTGTGCTCTGATACCACCTTTGTAGCGACCAGACCTCAAATAGTCTGATCTACCGTGCACCAGTGTCATCCCTGGATCAGTAATGCTGACACGCACAGTACTTGGAGGATTTATAACAGAGTAGCAATCACACATTTATTACATCGAGTATCTCAAGAGAGAAGTAAGTATGACAAATATGGCTTAAGGCCATCTAAAACGATAACAGCGGAAGACTTGGAAGATAAGTGAGTCCATCAACTCCAACGGCATCACTGAGTATAAGACCACGACCTAAGGCACCTTACTCGTCGTCTGAAAAGTCTGCAACATGAAACGTTGCAGCCCGAAAACGGGTCAGCACATGGAATATGCTGGCAATGCAACACATAGAGAGTAATGAACATAATAATGCTATCCTACATGCATATATGGCTGGTAGAAGGCTCTATGGTTACAGTTTTGGAAAAGCCAATTTTTCCCTACTGCAAAGGAATACATTTTATTTAACTATCATGGTGGTTGTTAAACATTGAGAATGGTTGACAGCATTCTCAATCCCAATTAAGTATCATCATCAAACTGAACAAAATTAATTAAAGTAACATGATGAGATTCACATGATAATCCAAGTACTAGATACTCAAGATGTCCATAACCGGGGACACGGCTAACCATGATTAGTTTATACACTCTGCAGAGGTTTGTGCACTTTTCCCCACAAGACTCGATCGCCTCCGCTTGATTCTCGCACTACATGATGTTTGAGAAACGGATGACCGAGACACAGTCTTTCAGAAACAATAACTCTTTACTCCGGGTGGATAGTTACACCAACTTTCCCCTACATCTGCTAGCCCACCTCTTCAAGAGATCATGTAACCTACTCAACTATGCTAGAGCCCATAATAGCTTGTGGCTGCACATGGAAGTTTCTAACATGAATAATCTCATGATCCCTTTGAACCTGGGTGGCGGTCCAAAAGAAAAACAGGCAATCCTGGAATACCCAGGTACCTCAATCCACCGAGATGTGAGTTTTAGTTGACACCTTAAGGTTGACCATTAATTAACAATATCACATCTGTCATGGTAACACTCAAACCCAATCCACGTCTACTAGCATAGCATAGCAATATGAGCAAACGTAGAAGTAACTCCCAAAGGTTTGATAATAAACAGGGCAATAGGTACTACCTCATCTACTTCCCAATACCCACAATTTAATTAGATCCTAATCATGCAATGTTTGAGGATTTGTCTAATGCAATAAAACTGGGTAGTAAAAGAAGTATGATCAAAGTGTTACTTGCCTTGCTGATGATCCGTGAAACCTAGAGATTCGAAGTAGCAAGCGGCGCACTCTGGGTACTCTATCGCAAACAAACAAGCATACAATAAGCACTCATCTAATGCACAGGTAAAACTCAAATAAATATCTAACCAGAAAGTTCAACTTAAGAACTCCGGTTTGCAAAAAGAATCAAATCAAACGAAGCAACCAAAGTCAAACGGCGAAAGAAACAAGCTTCGTTTACTAATCTGGATCTAGGTCAAATTTTACAGTAGCAAAAACTTGTTTGAGTTGGTTAGACGGAAAGAGAATTTCGAGACGAAACTCTAGGCGCTTGAATCGCTTGATTCCGATAAACGAGCTAAAAGATATACCAGAACGAAAATCTAATTAGAAATCGCTATCTGGAATAATCGCGGAAAATCCGGCGAAAAAGAGAACTGACGAACAGTTAAACGAACGGACGTTCGTTAACTGCGACTAACCGGCGAACACGTTCGTTAAAACGAACGGATCGACGAACGTTCACTAACTAACTAAACCAAAGAAAAAAAATAATCCGATCTATTTAAAAAAATAAACCGAGGCGGTTTTTTTTAAAACCGGACGGCGAACGGCGGCGGCGGCTAACCTCCGGCGAGGCTCGGGACGGGGCTCCGGCGGGGTCTGGACGGGGCGGCGAGGGGCGGCGGGGTGCGGGCATCGTCGGGGAGGCGAGGGGCGACGTCGAGGGGCGGCGGGCGGCGGCGTTCGGGTCCGGGCGGCGGGGTTGGGCGGCTCCGGTGCGGCTCCTCTCGGCGGCGGCTTCGGGTCGGGGCGGGGTCAGGAGAGGGGCGGCGGGGTGCGGTATTTAAGAGGGGGAGGGGGTGCCGTGGGGGAGGGGGCGACGGGCGGCGGCGGGAGTCGTTCCTGATCGGGACTCCGCGGCGGCGGTCTCCAGGAGGGAGATGGCTCGCGGGGTGGGCTGGGCTTCGGCCCAGTCGGCGCTCGCGCGTTTTTTTTAAATAATTTCGCCGAACCTAAAAAAATCGTAGAAAATAAATAAAAATCCAAAAATGCCAAAACAAATTTTCACCGTCTAATTAAAATAATTAGGACGAGATGAACATTTTCTTGGCCCAAAAATGCAGTTTTGAAAACGTGCAATTTTTTTCTAATGCAAATAAAATTGCAAATAAAATCCGAATAAAATCAAATATTTGATTTTAATATTTTTCCTCCAATATTTCAATTATTTTGGGAGAAGTCATATTTTCTCCTCTCATTTATTTTAATACAAAATATTTTTCGAAGAGAAAAAGAATTAAAACCAAAAAATCCTCGTTTCATTATTTGATAGAAGTCAAATATGAAAACCGCGAAAAATCCCCAACTCTCTCCGAGGGTCCTTGAGTTGCTTAGGATTTTCGAGGATTTTGCCAAAATGCAATAAAATATGCTATGCAATGATGATCTAATGTATAACATTCCAAATTGAAAATTTGGGATGTTACAGCATCCAAAAACCTTTAAACCAGTTTTGCAACATGAGTCCACTATATCTACCTATATGCGGTATTCTTTTGCCATTCTAAGCAAATTTGTATGTGCCATCTCTAGTTTTCAAAATAAACTTCTTTTTTGTGTTTAAACAACCAATGGGCCGAAGAAGCACCTGGGGGTGCTCCGAGGGGAGCATAACCCACCAGGGCACGCCAGGAGGCCCATGCGCGCCCTGGTGGGTTGTGCCCACCTCGGGTACCCCCTAGACCGCCTCTTTACTCTATAAATACCCCAATATTCCAGAAACCATAGGGGAGGCGACGAAAATCAATTCCAGCCGCCGCAGAATCCAGACCCACCAGATCCAATCTAGACACCATCACGAGGGGTTCACCACTTCCATTGGTGCCTCTCCGATGATGCGTGAGTAGTTCTTTGTAGACCTCCGGGTCCGTAGTTAGTAGCTAGATGGCTTCCTCTCTCTCTTTTCATTATCAATACAATGGTCTCTTGGTGATCCATATGATGTAACTCTTTTTGCGGTGTGTTTGTTGGCATCGGATGAACTTTGAGTTTATGATCAGATCTATCTTTTTATATCCATGAAAGTTATTTGAGTTTCTTTGATCTTTTATATGCATGATTGCTTATAGCCTCGTATTTCTTCTCCAATATTTGGGTTTTGTGTGGCCAACTTGATCTATTTATCTTGCAATGGGAAGAGGTGCTTTGTAGTGGGTTCGATCTAACGGTGCTTGATCCCAGTGACAGAAGAGGAACCGACACGTATGTATCATTGCTACTAAGGATAAAACGATGGGGTCTATTTCTACATAAATATATCTTATCTACATCATGTCATCATTCTTATTGCATTACTCCATTTCTCCATGAACTTAATACACTACATGCATGCTGGATAGCGGTCGATGTGTGGAGTAATAGTAATAGACGCGGGCAGGAGTCGGTCTACTAATCTTGGACGTGATGCCTATATAATGATCATTGCCTGGATATCATCATGATAATTGGCCGACAGATCTGCTCGGGCTAAAGAAGGAAGGAAGTACCCCGGCGAAGATGCCGGCGCGGAAAGTGACTCTGGAGACGAAGATGTCGTCGCCCCGGCAAAGAAGGGCCGACGGCGCAACAGGAAGCGCAGGGGCAAGACCGTGCTTGCCATCGAGGAATCCGGCAACCCCAGCACTGCCAAGAAGGACAAGGTTGACGACCCCGGCAAGGAGGTTGCCGGGTACGCCGCCTGCCAGGCCTTGGCGGCTGCCGACAAGCCGGAGGGCTCCGACAAGCAATACTTCAAAATCCATCGCTCCAAGGGCCATAACCTCCAGAACTGCTGGCAAGTTGAGTAGCTTGTAGAGAGGCAGAAAGCTGAGTATGAAAGACGGGACAAAGAAAAGGGCCAGGATGGTGCTGAGGGGTCCGGCAAGAAGCGCGGCGGCCGAGGGGGGCGCCGCGGCAAGGAAAAGCAACAAGAGAGGCCTGCTCGGGGCCACGACAAGAAAGAAGGGGATGATGATGACCATGAAGAGGATGACGAGTCCAGTGAACACGTATTCCAAAAGGCCACATAAGCCATGTGCATCGATGGTGGCGCCTCGTTGCATTCTTCTCCCCGCTAGCTTAAATAGTGGGCGCGCGAGATGAATGCGACAGAGCCATCGATCGATGCCCAGAGGCCACTGAAATGGTCCAACACGCCTATCATGTTCGACGCCGAGGAGCACCTGATCGCACAACCGCGGTCGGGTGCTTGCGGTTGTTGGTTTCGCAAACAATTCGCAACCTCAAGATGATGAAAATGTTAGTCGACGGTGGGGCCGTCCTAAACTTGATCTCACCTAATTTACTTTGTCAGCTCCCTCTTGCAGGGGGCTAGGTCAAGATACTCTAGCATACAGAAGTTGCTCTTCAGCCTCCTTATGGCCTCGAGGAAGCTGCGTCATTATTTTCAAGCACACGAGATCACCGTCATCACTCGCTTCCTGTTGCAACGAATCTTGCACAACCCAGATGCAACCGGAAGGATTGTGGAGTGGGCGTTGGAACTGTCAAGCTTCGGTCTCAGGTTTGAAAGCACTTCGACAATCCAGAGCAAAGCCTTGGCAGAGTTCATCACAGAATGGAACTCAACGCCCGACGAAGAAATTCAAGAGACCACTCTCCTCGGCAAGGAAACAAGCCGCGACTGGATTATGTACTTTGATGGGGCTTTCTCGCTGCAACGCGCTGGTGCTGGTGTGCTGCATATCACGCCCACCGGAGAGCACCTCAAGTACATAGTCCAAATGCACTTTCCCCGGGAGAGATCAACAAACAACACCGCGGAGTATGAAGGCCTGCTTGCCGGTCTCAGGATCACGGCAGACATTGGAATCAGAAAATTGGTCGTCCATGGAGATATGCAACTCGTAGTGAAGCAAGTGAACAAGGATTATCAGAGCCCGTTGATGGAAGATTATGTAGATGAAATGAGAAAGTTGGAAGAGCGTTTCGACGGTCTGCAAGCAGAGCATGTTCCTCGAGCAGAGAAATACATTGCTGACGACCTGTCAAAACATGCTGCCCTCAAGTTACCTATGGAACCAGGAACCTTTGTGCTCCAATTGACTCAGCCATCCGTTGAACCATCGGCATGACATAACAAGCGAAGGAAGTCAGCCCCGGAAAGTACTTTCCCGCTGAGCTCCTAGGAGCTGCCGGCAAGGATGTTGCCGGGGACGCCAAGCTTGACGGGGAGCGACAGGCTCTGGCAGGGCCTCAAGCCCATGCCGTAGAGACAACTGATCCCATGGTAGAAGACGTGCCTCTAGTCCTTGATGTCGAGCCTCGGGCTCCGGCATGGGTACAGCACACCGTTCAGTTCCTCCAAATAGGGGAACTCCCTGAGGAACAGGAAGAAGCGGAGAAAGTGGCCCGTCGGTCTGGCATGTACCAGCTTGTGGACAACGTCCTATACAGGAAAAAGGCCGAACGGCGTGAAATTGAAGTGCATTCCCCGGGAGGACGGACTGGAGCTATTGGCAGAGATACATGGAGGCATATGTGGCTCTCACATAGGATCAAGAGCCCTGGCCGGCAAAGCATTCCGGCGAGGTTTCTTTTGGCCTACTGCTCTCCAGGATGCAACTACACTATTAACCAAGTGTGAAGCGTGTCAGTTCCATTCGAAGAAACTCCATCAGCCAGCTCAAGCTCTTCATACGATCCCTCTTTCCTTGCCATTTTCGGTCTGGGGCTCGACATACTGGGCCCCTTTCCCCGTGTTGTCGGGGGCTTTGAGTACTTGTACATTGCGATCGACAAGTTCACGAAGTCGCCAGAAGTGGAAGCAGTGAGAAAGGTGACAGCACAATCAGTCGTCAAGTTCTTCAAGGGACTAGTTTGCCTTTTGGTGTGCCAAACAGAGTCATCACCGACAATGGCACGCAGTTCACAAGCCACACCTTCATGCAAGACATCCAAGACCTCGGCAGCAAGATTTGTTTTGCTTCCGTTGCACATCCGTGAAGCAACGACCAGACGGAAAGGGAAATTGCTGAAGTATTGCGGGGCCTCAGAACAAGGACTTTTGACAGACTGCACAAGTGCGGAAGATGCTGGATTGACGAGTTGCCGACGGTTCTTTGGTCAATCAGGACGATGCCAAATCGAGCCACCGGCTAGACAACCTTCTCCCTCCTGTACGGGGCAGAAGCAGTTCTCCCCATAGAACTCACATACAGATCACCTTGAGTGCTCTCTTATGATGAGTTGAGCAAGAGCAGTTGTGGCAAGATGACGCTACGCTCCTTGAGGAAGATCGTCTTCGGGCTGCTGTGCGAGCTGCGCGCTACCAGCAAGCCTTGCGCCGCTACCATAGCCACAAGGTTCATGCCCGAAGCTTTGAGGAAGGCGACCTTGTTCTTCGGCGCGTTTAGTCGGCCAATAATTCCAATAAGTTGATGCCAAAGTGGGAAGGCCCTTATCGGGTAATACGAGTCACCAGGCCCGGCGCAGTCCGCCTGGAGACCGAAGATGGTATCCAAGTGAGCAACTCCTGGAACATCAAACAACTTCGCAAGTTTTACCCGTAAGGCGCGGTTGCCGAGCCCCCCGTCAGACCACCTTTTGTACAAGCCTTGCCGACAAGGCATGTAACCCTTTGTACAAAGCCAGGCGCAGACCCTGAGCAACAGATGAATAAACGAAGCGCTGGCGCCCTAAGAATTAGCATGCATGTTAGGTTGAGCTTCTCTCTGGTAGGGTTGATAGTACTTAACGGCAACTAACCCCTAGCATAGAGGTCGAGTGTGTGTCTTTTTGTCCCTTCCAGGCCTCTTTGGTACACAGGCTACACGGGCGCTTCAGCAGAACTCCTTGGAGGAAAGGAGACGAACTGACACCCCGACCCCGGCAAGCCAAGGCTGCCGGGGGCAGCAGATTCAGATAAGTCCCTTTTCCCCACTACGTACTTCCGTATGAAACTTGAATGTACGAAACTTTGCTCGATCCCATGCCACCATGCTCCCTCCTTCCCATGCCCAGAATCCCCTTTGGGCTAGAATTTGGTTGTAGCTGCGGTGGAAGGGGGATGGACGAAGGGCCTAATCCTACTTTGCCCCTACCTCCGCCAAGGGCGTGAGCGTAGTCGTGGTACGAAGCGGGAGGGCGGAAAGGCCTGTTGCCAGGTGACATTGTTTACTTAAAAAAATAACAAGGACTCGTTCCTTGGTGTGAGCGTCGCTCACACACAAAAGAACCCGGCAAACACCCTTTTCTTCATTAATACGTTGATTAACAAGTACAATTCATGCGGAATGTAAGCATGAGCAAGGGGTTACAAAGTTTACATTCGGCAAGTGCCCGCAGGCTTAAGATCTAAAAAAAGATAAGATGCCCGTAATCCCTTTCTTGTCCCTGTCCTCAAAAAGCGGATCAATATAGC
The DNA here is from genome assembly GCF_018294505.1 of Triticum aestivum. Classification (NCBI taxonomy): domain Eukaryota; kingdom Viridiplantae; phylum Streptophyta; class Magnoliopsida; order Poales; family Poaceae; genus Triticum; species Triticum aestivum. The sequence continues at coordinate 286,813,657 of NC_057814.1, read as the reverse complement.
GGGAGGGCAAAAAGAGCACTTAGGCGAGGTGCATGCGGCAGAAGACACCAAGAGAATATACCGGCGGCCGACCAGAAGAGGGCTAGTGATGATGGTGCCGGGGGAGGAGCCGAAAGATGAGGCAGCGGGCTGACAATACGAGACGAAGGTGTCGATGCCATCGTACTCCGACTTGACGGCCCGCCACCCGCCTTCTTCATCTTCTCCGGCCTTCCAGCGCCAGCCGGCAGAAGCGGCAGCCCCGAGAAGTTCAAGGAGCTGGCTTGAGAAGCCACCGCCAAGAACTACCCCCTGGGGAATCGCTCTGCCGGGGAGAAGACTAGGTGCAGATGATCGTGCTGCCGGCGTCGCCTGGTGATGGTGCGCCTGACGTCTAGTCGGACCCGTCCCCGTCGTCCTCTCCATCAGTCTCCTCCTCGTCGCTACCGCTCGAGGAGGAGCTTTCATCGTCGGTCGAGCTCTCCTGCAGCACCCTAACCGGATTCCTGAGCGCCCAAGGACCTTGACAGAGAGCAGGTCAGCCTCCACTAATTTGAAGCGGAGGATGTGCCCTTTCATCATGCAGTGGGCACGTGCGAAGGTTTACAAACCGCGATGAAGAAGCATTACATGAGGGACGGGGAACTCTACGTTCACCCACATGTCGCCATTGCAACAGCCCCTCGTGTGAAGCCTCAACCTTGATGGCTGGTCGACCTCCAGCACCCTCGCGAACAGCTCGGGAAGGCGAAGACGGCTACGCGGCGATTCGCACAGCCCCAAGATAAACTCCTGTGCTGTGTATCCAGCATGACCACTTGATGGAGCACGAGGAAACGGCGGCGCCGCAGATGCTCCACTTGCACGTCCACTTCTGCCTCGACCACCTCGCCGACCACGACCCCGTCCAGCACCTCCGCCTTGGGCGCTTGGCTCTTCCTTAACTGCCACGGCTCTCTGGCGAGAGGAAGATCTCATCGCCTTTGCAGGGGGGTGGCTGCGACCACGCCCTCTCGGCATGATGGTGGATGAAGAACGGAGAAGATGAGAAGACGCAAAAGGATGCCCCTCCTTCTCCTCCCGATCCCCCTTTTATAGCCAAGCAGGAAGGGCTGGGGGCTGGCTCTATACCCTCTCTGGAGAGCCCCTTCGAGTCCGGCTCATTAAGGCCATTGGCAACAAGCGGAGTCCTCGACCGCCCTCCCCACGCCAATCAAAGGCGTGTGGGTATCTGCCATGGCAGGCCTTTCCATATCCCGCCTGTCCGCCACCTACCCCACGCCATGCATGCGGCATATGTGGCAAAAAAGGTGGGCATAGTGGGAGGCGCGAAATGGCGGTTACCATCCCGTGAATAACGACTATTCACGGGCCGCTGCAAGCACGACAGACGAGGAGATTACAGCAGTCGACCGCTGCCACGCGTGCCCGTGCACTGTTTGGGCCTAGCCAACACTGACCCGCACCCGTGTGTCGCCCAGGTCCGGGGGCTCCTATCGGCGTACTAAGGTCTGGGCCTTTAGCACCCCATACTTGTGCACGGGCAGTCGTAGCCACACCTGCGGCAAGGCCTGAAAAGGACGATCAAGGAAAAAAAAAGAACACTAGAGAAGCAGTCAAGCCAGTGATTAGAGAATAGAAGACCAGAAGCTGAGGTCCCGGCAGATCCTTGCCAGGGTGGCTCGCGAAGCCCCGGGCGAGATCCTTGCTGGGATGAATTGCTAAGCCCCCGGCAAGGTCCTTGCCGGGCAGAGTACAAGGCCCGGCAAGATTTGCGCCTCGCCAGGTTCCACCACCACCCCAGCACAGCGACTGGCCTGACAGCCTAGCAAGCACCTGCGTGGTGGCATGCAGATCTTCGTGAAGAGCCTACCACCGTTCCAGCGCAGCGGCTAGCCAGCCAACTTGGCATTGCATGCCTCGTCGGCCTGGACGCATGTCAAGACAGGGCGGGGCGGCGACGGACAGGACGGGCTCTATTCCCGTCCCCGATAAAGCTAGGAGGCACGTAAGCAGCGCATTAAATGCGTTTGTCCTAAGATGTCGGTGATAAACATAGAGACTGTAGCTACTTTACACCTTCTGTGTGCCACTGTGGCAACCCCTTGGACATATAAAAGGAAGCCCACGGCGTACTGGAGAAGGATTCAGACTTTTGAACCTCTCGGCCCAGCTTGCATGCATAACAGCTAGCCGAAGCTCAAGAACTCAGAGTATACACTCAAGCAGGACTAAGGTTTTATGCGGCTGAGCATCCCAAACCTGGGTAAAAACCCATCGTGTTGATCGTTAGACCTGCTCTTTGCACACCCCTCTTCGCTGCCAAACCGTAGAAGGGATCCATGGGATCCCGTAGGTGTCATTTCCCCGACAAAAACATTCAAATGTTGCATTCTTCATCGAAAAATACATCGAACTACTAAACTTGACGCATCTATCGACCCTGATCGAATGCAGCGAACACACCCTTTTCAAACTTTCACCGTGCAAGCATATTCAATTCAATCCAACTTGCACTAAATGAGACATTGTACTCTCGACACGCTTTGGCAAAAAAAGCTCCTAACAGCTAACCACCATGTAGGTTGCACTGGCTATTGTGGGAAACTTGCTTTGCTCCCTGCATTAGCATGAAAGCGTCCCTGTGCATTCTGACTGGCCTAAGAATCTAATAGGATGTTATGTCAAGCCATCGTCAACAAAAAGAAACCCTGAGAGACCAACCTGCGAAAAATAAAATTGCCAATCTTTTATAACGATGAATCGGAGAGCATGCAAATGACAATAAAGGGGTGAATAAGAGAAGTGTCCAATCAAACTGGCCAGAGAACAATGGTGCTCCAGGACAGGAGGGACTCCACTCAAACTCGCTTGCAAAAAACAGCTCCGAACATGGCACCTGAAAAGCCAATACACGGCACAGAGACAAATTGAACAGCTTAGTTCCCTAGTGGATATGAATACAACAAAAAGAGTAAACATTAGCTTAAATGGTAGACAAACATTAGCTTAAAAAGTTAAGGAAACTATTAGAAAGAAACTCCTACCAAACCATGTGAACCCACAACGTTAACCCATAGCAACCGACATTGCATGTCCCGTCCCACGTCAGCCATTCGAGCACAAAGCAACATCGCACCCGAACACACATGCATACTCGCGCGAGACGGGCGTTAACACACAACCTTCTGGTCGGCTAGATGCTCAACCTTCTGGCCGACTTGACGCACGGCCTTTTGGCTGGGCAGACACATGCATCCACCAAGCAGGCCTAAGTGGTGTGCCCCACACTCACCAAGTGGGAAGGCAAGTACTGCCTTGATGGGCTAGCACCTTCGAGCCCAAGTACCTGCGAGTCTGGCCGGGCAGACGCACGGCCTTCTGACCGGCCAGACGGATACATCCACCAAGCAGGCCCGAGCGGTGTGCCACATACCCACTGATGAGGTCACCTATTACAGGTAGGGTCAAGGACTCATCATTTGGGACCCACATGGGGCCCACTCACCACCATGGGAAGGTCCTCGCACCATACCAGCATTCGGATGCATACATCAGGAAGTCCACTCGGGCGGCTCAACGACACTCAGACAACCACCTGCCACTCGGCTGACGAACCACCACTCGGACCAAGGAGGCCAGCGGGCGGCGTGGGAGCTGCCACGGTCGAGGAATCCTAAGTCATCCATTAAACAGTGTCAAGGCACCCGTTACCTGTAACTCGCATAGTAAAGCAATTGTTCACCCAGGACCGCGCTGGAACGAAGAAGGTGTCAGTTGACCGTAGTGGCCCAGGCCTTACTTTCACCATCGGCGCCGACATTCGGGCAAACTCAGACGTCTTTGCTTGGAAGGCGTCTGATCTCTCTGGGTTCCGAGGGAGGTGATCGATCACCACTTAGCGGTGTGCCCCAACGCCCGCCCCATCAAGCAAAAGGCGCGGCGCGAAGCGCCGGAGAAGCAAGAGTTCATTGTCCAAGAGTGCACAAGTTGCAGGAAGCTGGGGTCAACCGAGAGGTACGCCATCCTGAGTAGCTCGCCAACCTAGTCGTCGTCCCCAAGAAAGGCAGGGAGGAGTGTATGTGTGTCGACTTGTTAGGTCCGAGAGTTTTGAAACCGATCCCAATCACGGTAACGGAATAAGAAATAGATGGAAAAGAACATAATCAATCTTCTTCGTCTAAAGCATATTCGTCAATGAATGATGTGATGATAGAGCGAGCTTGGGAAATCACAGGTTTTACTACAATGAGAGTTATGCAACACGCAAATAGATGCAACAGTACGAGACAAAACATGATGCAAGTACGAGATATATGCAATGATAATAACTAGACAAAGTGAGGAGAATACAACAGAATGATACACAAAGATAAACTCATGTGAATGACAACATAACTAAATGATCAGATACTATCAACACAGAGCCCGAATAATAACTGCTGAAGGAATTGTAGTGAAGAAGAATGAACCAGTGGTTCTTGATGGCGACAATCAGATTTGGTAGACCAATTCACCCTTCTGTCAAAGGGCTACGTCTGGTTGGAGGGGCTGTGACTTAACAGGGAAGATAAATTCTCTTCACCCTATCCTCCTTCAACACAGAGCTGATCAGGGTCAGGTTGATTTCACTCATGGTAGATCTTTGTCGGCGATCTACAAACCTTCGGTCGACCTTCACGAACAACAATCACTCTTTGTTGCTGAAGATCTAGCTCGGTGAAGACAACAACTCTTCAACACTCAAGCCGAAACCTATCCGTCTGGAGAGTGTGCAGCTCTCAAGAGTAACAGGTACAAGAACTCTCACTCAGAACTACTGTGATGCTACAATACTGTCTAAGTTTGGGCTCTTGATTTTCTCTCGGTGGATCTTAAACTCAAATCACTCGGTGAGGGGTTGCTCAAATCAATCTTCTCAGAAATCTCAAGCGGAGCAGCCAACTAATAACCCACAAGTATAGGGGATCGCAACAGTTTTTGAGGGTAGAGTATTCAACCCAAATTTATTGATTCGACACAAGGGGAGCCAAAGAATATTCTCAAGTATTAGCAACTGAGTTGTCAATTCAGCCACACCTGGATAACTTAGTATCTGCAGCAAAGTATTTAGTAGCAAGGTAATATGGAAGTAACGGTAACGGTAGCAAAAGTAATATTTTTGGGTTTTGTAGTGATTGTAATAGTAGCAACGGAAAAGTAAATAAGTGGAGAACAATATGTGAAAAGCTCGTAGGCATTGGATCGGTGATGGAGAATTATGCCGGATGTGGTTCATCATGTAACAATCATAACATAGGGTGACACAGAACTCGCTCCAATTCATCAATGTAAAGTAGGCATATATTCAGAATATAGTCATACGTGCTTATGGAAAAGAACTTGCATGACATCTTTTGTCCTACCCTCCCGTGGCAGCGGGGTCCTAATGGAAACTAAGGGATATTAAGGCCTCCTTTTAATAGAGTACCGGAACAAAGCATTAACACAGAGTGAATACATGAACTCCTCAAACTATGGCCATCACCGGGAGTGGTCCCGATTATTGTCACTTCGGGGTTGCCGAATCATAACACATAGTAGGTGACTATAGACTTGCAAGGTAGGATCAAGAACTCACATATATTCATGAAAACATAATAGGTTCAGATCTGAAATCATGGCACTCGGGCCCTAGTGACAAGCATTAAGCATAGCAAAGTCATAGCAACATCAATCTCAGAACATAGTGGATATTAGGGATCAAACCCTAACAAAACTAACTCGATTACATGATAAATCTCATCCAACCCATCACCGTCCAGCCAGCCTACGATGGAATTACTCATGCACGGCGGTGAGAATCATGAAATTGGTGATGGAGGATGGTTGATGATGATGACGGCGACGGATTCCCTCTCCGGAGCCCCGAACGGACTCCAGATCAGCACTCTCGAGAGGTTTTAGGGCTTGGCGGTGGCTCCGTATCGTAAAACGCGATGAATCCTTCTCTCTGATTTTTTTTCTCCCCGAACACGAATATATGGAGTTGGAGTTGAGGTCGGTAGAGCGTCAGGGGGCCCACGAGGCAGGGGCGCGCCCCCACCCTCGTGGACAGGGTGTGGGCCCCCTGACGTGGATTCTTCTTCCAGTATTTTTAATATTTTCCAAAAATATGTTCCGTGGAGTTTCAGGTCATTCCGAGAACTTTTGTTTCTGCACATAAATAACACCATGGCAATTCTGCTGAATACATCGTCAGTCCGGGTTAGTTCCATTCAAATCATACAAGTTAGAGTCCAAAACAAGCGCAAAAGTGTTTGGAAAAGTAGATACGACGGAGACATATCAACTCCCCCAAGCTTAAACCTTTGCTTGTCCTCAAGCAATTCAGTTAATAAACTGAAAGTGATAAAGAAAAACTTTTACAAACTCTGTGTGCTCTTGTTGTTGTAAATATGTAAAGTCCGCATTCAAGTTTTCAGCAAAGATTATAACTAACCACATTCGCAATAACACTTAGGTCTCATGTTTACTCATATCAATGGCATAATCAACTAGCGAGCAATAATAATAGATCTCGGATGACAACACTTTCTCAAAACAATCATGATATTATATAACAAGATGGTATCTCGCTAGCCCTTTCTGAGACCTGATGTCTACTACACAACCTTCTTCTTGTAGACGTTGTTGGGCCTCCAAGTGCAGAGGTTTGTAGGACAGTAGCAAATTTCCCTCAAGTGGATGACCTAAGGTTTATCAATCCGTGGGAGGCGTAGGATGAAGATGGTCTCTCTCAAGCAACCCTGCAACCAAATAACAAAGAGTCTCTTGTGTCACCAACACACCCAATACAATGGTAAATTGTATAGGTGCACTAGTTCGGCGAAGAGATGGTGATACAATTGCAATATGGATGATAGATATAGGTTTTTGTAATCTGAAAATATAAAAACAGCAAGGTAACTAATGATAAAAGTGAGCACAAACGGTATTGCAATGCTAGGAAACAAGGCCTAGGGTTCATACTTTCACTAGTGCAAGTTCTCTCAACAATAATAACATAATTGGATCATATAACTATCCCTCAACATGCAACAAAGAGTCACTCCAAAGTCACTAATAGCGGAGAACAAACGAAGAGATTATGGTAGGGTACGAAACCACCTCTTCTTTCCAATCAATCCGTTGGGATATTCCTATAAGTGTCACAAACAGCCCTAGAGTTCGTACTAGAATAACACCTTAAGACAAAAATCAACCAAAACCCTAATGTCACCTAGATACTCCAATGTCACCTCAAGTATCCGTGGGTATGATTATACGATATGCGTCACACAATCTCAGATTCATCTATTCAACCAACACAAAGAACCTCAAAGAGTGCCCCAAAGTTTCTACCGGAGAATCAAGACGAAAACATGTGCCAACCCCTATGCATAAGTTCATGGGCAGAACCTGCAAGTTGATCACCAAAACATACATCAAGTCAATCACGTGATATCCCATTGTCACCACAGGTACGCACGGCAAGACATACATCAAGTGTTCTCAAATCATTAAAGACTCAATCCGATAAGATTACTTCAAAGGGAAAACTCAATCCATTACAAGAGAGTAGAGGGGGAGAAGCAACATAAGATCCAACTATAATAGCAAAGCTCGCGATACAGCAAGATCGTGCAAAATCAAGAACACGAGAGAGAGATCAAACACATAGCTACTGGTACATACCCTCAGCCCCGATGGTGAACTACTCCCTCCTCGTCATGGAGAGCGTCGGGATGATGAAGATGGCCACCAGTGAGGCTTCCCCCCTCCGGCAGGGTTCCGGAACAGGGTCCCGAGTGGTTTTTGGTGGCTACAGAGGCTTGCGGCGGCGGAACTCTAGATCTATTCTGTCCTCCGAAGGTTTTAGGGTATATGGATATATATAGGCGGAAGAAATACGTCAGGGGAGACACGAGGGGCCCACGAGGGTGGAGGGCGCGCCCTAGGGGGGTGGGCGCGCCCCCTACCTCGTGGCTCCCTCGTTTCTTTCCTGACGTGCACTCCAAGTCTATCAGGTTGCTTTCCTTCCAAAAATAACTTCTCCAGAAGGTTTCATTCCGTTTCGACTCCGTTTGATATTCCTTTTCTTCGAAACACTGAAACAAGGGAAAAAACATGAACTGGCACTAGGCTCTGGGTCAATAGGTTAGTCCCAAAAATAATATAAAAGTGTTAAATAAAGCCCATAAACATCCAAGATGGATAATATAATAGCATGAATACTTCATAAATTATAGATACGTTGGAGACGTATCAGCATCCCCAAGCTTAATTCCTGCTCGTCCTCGAGTAGGTAAATGATAATAGAAATAATTCATGAAGTGTGAATGCTAGCAGGTGCACGAGTTTGATCAATGATAATTTCAATCACCTTTTCTAGCATCATTATATGTCATAACAGTAGCTCATATCGTAAAACTTTGCATGATCAAGTAATAAACTATTCACATGTGAAAGTATAGAACATAAACTTTCTTGAAAACTAACAAACCATGTTATTAGTCATCAAACAATTACAATTCATCTTATTTTCAGGAAGAGTCTATGTTAGAGCTTTGATTTAGCAAATCCCACATACTCAACTATCATATAGTCTTCCATGATTGCTACCACTCAAAGCATATTTTTAGAACAAATAGTATTCATCGAACACAGAGAAAGATAGGGGCTTAATGTTTCGCCTCCCAACCTTTTACCTCAAGGGTAATGTCAAACAATAATAATTCATGATCAAATATATTTGAATGGCCATATATGCTTAGATCTTTCCATCACATGATGCTTGCCAACTAAAGAGTAGGTTAGAATGAGAAGGAATACTACTGACTCTTGCATAAAAGTAAAAGATAGGCCCTTCGCAGAGGGAAGCAGGGATTTGCAAAGGTGCCAGAGCTCGAAGCAAAAACAGAGATGAAAATAATTTTGAGAGGTATGCTTTCATTGTCAACATAACGACCAAGAGATTCCAATATCTTCCATACTACATACATTATAGGCGGTTCCCAAACAAAAAGGTAAAGATTTTACTCCCCCTCCACCAACAATCATCAATCCATGGCTTGCCCGAAACAACGGGTGCCTCCAACTAACATCAAACCTGGGGGAGTTTTGTTTGCAATTATTTTTGATTTGATTTCGATCTTTTGATCATGGGACTGGGCATCCCAGTTACCAGCCATTTTCTCGTGAATGATGAGCGGAGTCCACTCATCGTGAGAATAACCCACCTAGCATGGAAGATACTGCTAACCCGTAGTCGCTACATGAGCGATTCGGGCATACAAAACAGATTATTATTTGAAGGTTTAGAGTTTGGCACATGCAAATTTACTTGGAACGGCAGGTAAATACCGCATATAGGTAGATATGGTGGACACTCATGGAAGAAACTTGGTTCAAGGAATTTGGATGCACAAGCAGTATTCCCGCTTAGTACAGATATTTTGGCTAGCAAAGGATTCTAAATAGCAAGCACCACATGTTAGAGGATCCATAACAATATAACTTCTATACAAATATACCCAAGCATAACTCATTATGTTGTCTTCCTTGTCCAACTTCAACTAATTTGCTCAGGTTTGAAAATAATTAATGGGGCTCACAATCATAGAAGATGTCCAAGATAGTATTATATGTGAAATCTCTCTTCCTTCAATATTCTTTCATGAATTGTTCAAGTGACCAATACAATGTTTGCTAACCTTCAAAAAATTTACCACCTCTACTTCTTATATGTGAAGGCATTACTCCCCATGGGAAAGGCATATGAAACATATATAATTTCAGATTTATGACATTCAAATCATTCAACCATTTACTCATTGGATATAAGTGAAGCACACGAGTAAATGACAAACTACTCCAAAAAGATATAAGTGAAGATCAATGAGTAGTTAAATAATTATGTAGCTATGTGAAGAATCTCTCTCATTTAATAATTTCAGATCTTGGTATTTTATTTCAACAGCAAGCAAATCAAAAGAAAATAAAATGACGCTCCAAGCAAAACACATATCATGTGGTGAATAAAAATATAGCTCCAAGTAAAGTTACCGATGAACGAAGACGAAAGAGGGGATGCCTTCCGGGGCATCCCCAAGCTTAGGCTCTTGGTTGTCCTTGAATATTACCTTGGGGTGCCTTGGGCATCCCCAAGCTTAGGCTCTTGCCACTCCTTATTCCATGGTCCATCGAATCTTTACCCAAAACATGAAAACTTCACAACACAAAACTTAACAGAAAATCTCGTGAGCTCCGTTAGCGAAAGAAAACAAAACACTACTTCATGGTACTGTACTGAACTAATTCTTTATTTATATTGGTGTTAAACCTACTGTATTCCAACTTCTCTATGGTTTATAAACTATTTTACTAGCCATAGAGTCATCAAAATAAGCAAACAACACACGAAAAACAGAATCTGTCAAAAACAGAACAGTCTGTAGTAATCTGTAACTAACGCAAACTTCTGGAACTCCAAAAATTCTAAGATAAATTGGTGGACCTGAGGAATTTGTCTAGTAATCATCTGCAAAAATAATCAACTAAATATCACTCTCCAGTAAAAAGTTCTAGCTAATCTCGTGAGCGCTAAAGTTTCTGTTTTTTACAGCATGATCATAAAGACTTCACCCAAGTCTTCCCAAAGGTTCTACTTGGCACAAACACTAATTAAAACACAAAACCACATCTAAACAGAAGCTAGATGGATTATTTATTACTAAACAGAACCAAAAAGCAATAAACTAAAATAAAATTGGGTTTCCGCCCAACAAGCGCTAACGTTTAACGCCCCTAGCTAGGCATGATGATTCCAATGATCCTCACATAAAAGATAAGAATTGAAACATAAAGAGAGCATCATGAAGAGTATGACTAGCGAATTTAAGTCTAACCCACTTCCTATGGATAGGGATTTTGTGAGCAAACAACTTATGGGAACAACAATCAACTAGCATAGGAAGGCAAAACAAGCATAACTTCAAGATTTTAAGCACATAGAGAGGAAACTTGATGTTATTGCAATTCCTACAAGCATACATTCTTCCCTCATAATAATTTTCAGTAGCATCATGAATGAATTCAACAATATAACCAGCACCTAAAGCATTCTTTTCATGATCTACAAGCATAGAAAATTTACTACTCCCCACACAAGAAAAATTCTTCTCATTCGGAATAGTGGGAGTTTCATAAGAGACTTGAATACTATAAATTGTTTCCAGATTAAAAGAGTAATGTTCAGAAAAATGGGAATCATAATCATGAACAGTTTTATAAATATAATCATCACTACTTTTTATAGCATAAGTTTCATCACAATAATCATGATAAGTAGCAACTTTGTTCTCATCATAATCAATTGAAACCTCTTCCCAAATAGTGGATACATCACTAAATAAAGTCATGACCTCTCCAAATCCACTTTCATAAATATTATAACATTCAACATCCTCCAAAATAGTGGGATCCTAAAGTTGACACTCTTCCAAACCAACTTTCATAAATATAATCATCATAAGTAGGAGGCATGCTATCATCATAACAAATTTGCATATCAAAACTTGGGAGGCTAAAAATATCATCGTCATTAAACATAGCATCCCCAAGCTTGGGACAAACATTAATTGCAGCAAATATATTCTCAAAAACATCATCTTCATCAAACATAGCATCCCCAAGCTTGGGCCTTTTCATATCATAAGCATAATCACTCTCATCATTAATAGTATGGATAGCACCAATAGTATAGCAAACATCATTATCATATTCTTCCAAGCAAGTGCCAAAAAGATTTTCAAGATCATAAGAAGTATCATTATCTTCCCAATCATAATCATCACAACAAGCAGTAGGCATAACGAGATCATCATCAAGTGCATCATCTTCCACAATTATTTTTGATTCATTTTCATGAGGCACAACAATAATAGGAGCAACATTATTTGGGAGAGATATCTTTTTACCTCTCTTCCTTTTTCTTTTCTTCTTCTTCACCATCATGTGTGGGTTCAATCCTCTTTTTGGAGCTCCTTATTAATGAGATTGGTTGAATAGAAGGCTCCTCCTCGTTACCTGATTCATCATAAGAAATAATAGGAGAATATTGGGAAGTCTCTTCCCTTTCATTAGTATTCTCTTCATCCTCTATTTGTTTTCTTTTCTTTATGTAATTGGAAATATAAGGATTTTCAATGCAATTCACCGCACAATACATATAAATTTCTTCTAGATCAAAACCAAGAAGTTTATAACGGGCAAATTCCGGAAGATGCCTAGTTATATGTTTCATTTCTTCGCAACCCATAAGCAAGCTAAGTTCATTATAATGTGCAAGGGAAATCAACTCATCACAATTTTTGGACACGATTAGATCATGAAACAATTTGCATCGGATAGCTAAATGACCACTTTCATTGCAAAGTCCACAAGTACGCCCAAGAAAATTTAAATTTTCAGCACAAACATCTAGCCTTTCTTGCAACAATTTAGTTTCTAAGTGCTTATGCCCCTTGCAATATCTATCTTCCCTATTTGGTGTGTACTTGCAAACCCAATGCACTCCACAAAAATTGACATGTTTATAGGAGACATTTTCATCATAACTAGTGCAATCATCATTAGTACCATGGATATTCAAGGAGTTCATACTAACAACATTGCAATCATGCACATCATTCAAAGATTTAGTGCCAAACATATTAATGCATTCTTCTTCTAACACTTTGGCACAATTTTCCTTTCCATCATACTCACGAAGAGATTAAAAAGATGAAGCGTATGAGGCAAACTCAATTCCATTTTTTTGGAGTTTTCTTTTATAAACTAGACTAGTGCTAAAACAAGAAACAAAAATATTCGATTGCAAGATCTAAAGATATACCTTCAAGCACTCACCTCCCCGGCAACGGCGCCAGAAAAGAGCTTAGTTGATCGGGTGTGAGTGCCGCTTACCTAGCCTCCCCGACAAGGGCGCCAGAAAAGAGCTTGATGTCTACTACACAGCCTTCTTCTTGTAGACGTTGTTGGGCCTCCAAGTGCAGATGTTTGTAGGACAGTAGCAAATTTCCCTCAAGTGGATGACCTAAGGTTTATCAATCCGTGGGAGGCGTAGGATGAAGATGGTCTCTCTCAAGCAACCCTGCAACCAAATAACAAAGAGTCTCTTGTGTCCCTAACACACCCAATACAATGGTAAATTGTATAGGTGCACTAGTTCGGCGAAGAGATGGTGATACAAGTGCAATATGGATGATACATATAGGTTTTTGTAATCTGAAAATATAAAAACAGCAAGGTAACTAGTGATAAAAGTGAGCACAAACGGTATTGCAATGCTAGGAAACAAGGCCTAGGGTTCATACTTTCACTAGTGCAAGTTCTCTCAACAATAATAACATAATTGGATCATATAACTATCCCTCAACATGCAACAAAGAGTCACTCCAAAGTCACTAATAGCGGAGAACAAACGAAGAGATTATGGTAGGGTACGAAACCACCTCAAAGTTATTCTTTCCAATCAATCCGTTGGACTATTCCTATAAGTGTCACAAACAGCCCTAGAGTTCGTACTAGAATAACACCTTAAGACACAAATCAACCAAAACCCTAATGTCACCTAGATACTCCAATGTCACCTCAAGTATCCGTGGGTATGATTATACGATATGCATCACACAATCTCAGATTCATCTATTCAACCAACACATAGAACCTCAAAGAGTGCCCCAAAGTTTCTACCGGAGAATCAAGACGAAAACGTGTGCCAACCCCTATGCATAAGTTCATGGGCGGAACCCGCAAGTTGATCACCAAAACATACATCAAGTGAATCACGTGATATCCCATTGTCACCACACATACGCACGGCAAGACATACATCAAGTGTTCTCAAGTCATTAAAGACTCAATCCGATAAGATTACTTCAAAGGGAAAACTCAATCCATTACAAGAGAGTAGAGGGGGAGAAGCAACATAAGATCCAACTGTAATAGCAAAGCTCGCGATACATCAAGATCGTGCCAAATCAAGAACACGAGAGATAGATCAAACACATAGCTACTGGTACATACCCTCAGCCCCGAGGGTGAACTACTCCCTCCTCATCATGGAGAGCGCCGGGATGATGAAGATGGCCACTGGTGAGGGTTCCCCCCTCCGGCGGGGTGCCGGAACAGGGTCCCGAGAGGTTTTTGGTGGCTACAGAGGCTTGCGGCGGCGGAACTCCAGATCTATTCTGTCCTCCTAAGGTTTTAGGGTATATGGATATATATAGGCGGAAGAAATACGTCAGGGGAGCCACGAGGGTGGAGGGCGCGCCCTATGGGGGTGGGCGCGCCCCCCTACCTCGTGGCTCCCTCGTTCCTTTCCTAATGTGCACTCCATGTCTATCAGGTTGCTTTCCTTCCAAAAATAAAATTTCCAGAAGGTTTCATTCCGTTTCAACTCCGTTTGATATTCCTTTTCTTCGAAACACTGGAACAAGGGAAAAAACAGGAACTGGCACTGGGCTCTGGGTCAATAGGTTAGTCCCAAAAATAATATAGAAGTGTTAAATAAAGCCCATAAACATCCAAGATGGATAATATAATAGCATGAATACTTCATAAATTATAGATACGTTGGAGACGTATCAAGACCGCAAAACATAAATGCAGAGCACCTTTAAAGATCAAGGACTGACTAGACATTGTAATTCATGGTAAAAGAGATCCAGTCATAGTCATACCCAATATAAATTAATAGTAATGGATGCAAATGACAACAGTGCTCTCCAGCTAGTGCTTATGATAAGAGGGTGACGATTCAACATGAAAGTAAATAGATAGGCCCTTCACAGAGGGAAGCAGGGATTTGTAGAGGTGCCAGAGCTCGATTTTAAAGCAGAGATAAATAATATTTTGAGCGGCATACTTTCATTGTCAACATAACAACCGAGAGATGGTGATATCTTCCATGCTACACACATTATAGGTGGTTCCCAAACAGAATGGTAAAGTTTATACTCCCCTCCACCAACAAGCATCAATCCATGGCTTGCTCGAAACAACGAGTGCCTCCAACTAGCAACAGCCCCAGGGGAGTTTTGTTTGCAATTATTTTGATTTAATTTTCATAAAGCATGGGACCGGGCATCCCGGTGACCAGCCATTTTCTCATGAGTGAGGAGCGAAGTCCACTCCTCTTGAGAATAACCCACCTAACATGGAAGATACGGACAACCCTAGTTGATACATGAGCTATTCGAGCATACAAAACAAAATTTCATTTGAAGGTTTAGAGTTCGGCACATACAAATTTACTTGGAACGGCAGGTAGATACCGCATATAGGAACGTATGGTGGACTCATATGGCATAACTTTGGGGTGTAAAGGATTGGATGCACAAGCAGTATTCCCACTTAGTACAAGTGAAGGCTAGCAAAATACTGGGAAGCGACCAATTAGAGAGCGACAACAGTCATGAACATGCACTAAAATTAATAAACATGGAGTACAAGTATGAGTAGGATATAATCCACCATGAACATAAATATCGTGAAGGCTAGGTTGATTTGTTTCAACTACATGTGTGAACATGTGCCAAGTCGAGTCACTTAAATCATTCAAAGGAGGATACCGCCCCACTATACCACATCACAACCATTTTAATAGCATGTTGGCATGCAAGGTAAACCATTATAACTCATAGCTAATCAAGCATGGCATAAGCAACTATAATCTCTAATTGTCATTGCAAACATGTTTATTCATAATAGGCTGAATCAGGAACGATGAACTAATCATATTACAAAAACAAGAGAGGTCGAGTTCATACCAGCTTCTCTCATCTCAGTTAGTCCATCATATATCGTCGTAATTGCCTTTCACTTGCACGACCGAACGATGTGAAAATAATAAGAGTGCACGTGCATTGTACTAAGCTGGAATCTGCGAGTATTCAATAAACAGGAGGAGACAAGGCAATATGGGCTCTTGGTTAAATCAACAATAATGCATATAAGAGCCACTTCAGCAATTTCATTATGGTCTTCTCCTATCGACCCCCAAAGAAAAGAAAAGAAATAAAACTATTTACACAGGAATGCTCCCAACGAGCAAAAGAAGAACGGGAAATATTTTTGGGTTTTCTTTTAATTATTACTACTACAGCAAGAAAAGTAAACTAACTAAAAGCTACACTAATTTTTTTTGTTTTTCTTAAGGTTTATTAAACACACAAGAAGAAAGCAAGAAAAAGGAAAATAAACTAGCATGGATATTACAGTGAAAGAGTATGAGTACCGACATCTAGCAATGAGTGTGTGAACATGAATGTAATGTCGGTGGGAAATACGTACTCCCCCAAGCTTAGGCTTTTGGCCTAAGTTGGTCTATTGCCATGGATGGCCTGGCGGATATCCATAGTTGTAAGCGGGGTCGTACTGTGATGAAGAAGCCCCTGATTGCCACTGGTTGGCAATCATCTCCGGATTCCACTGGTAATTAGACTGTCGTGGAGGTTCAAATTGTGGTTCCGGCTCCACGGCTGATGTAGGGTTCCGGTAAGCGTGAATGGCCGCCAACGGAATGAGATATGGACCTGTAGATAAATCAAACAAGGAAGGAGCAGGCAAGGTAACAGTCTCAGGGTGATGTTTATCAAAGAACAATTTGTATTTAAGTGCCCCTTCCCTATTCTTAACAATAAAGTCATGCGCTACCATACTCTTATAATCTAAATAAGCAGTGGGCAGCAATTTTTCTTCTTTTTCATAGTGCCTAATAGGTATGTTATAGTGTGCAGCAAGGCGTGAAGCGTAAATACTTCCATAGATGGGGCCCTTTGTACAGTTCAAACTTAACCGTTTGGCAATAATATCGCCCATACTAACAGTATTATCACAGAATAAACCATGGAACAAAATAATAATATCAGGAACACTAAGGTTTCCACAGTCTCCGCGACCAATTAAGCAAAGACTAGCAAATATTGCAAAATAGCGTAAAACAGGAAAATGTATGCTAGTGATTCTTGCATCGGAAACCTTCCTAGTTTCCTCTAAACTACCCTCGAAAGGTATTTTGCAAACCTTGCAAAATTCATCTAGTGTTATCTTCTTAACCACATCATATAAATGAAACTCTACTGAAGGAGGTGATTCCTTAGGATAATAGTAGAAGTTTTGCACAAAAGTATTGGTGAGTAAGAGATACTGTTCGCGTTGGTCGCGGAGGAAGTCGGTGAGGCCTGCATTATCAGCCAATTCATAAAAATCATCATAAATCCCGGCTGCTCTCAAGAAATCATTGGAAGGCCATTCACACGACCGATCCTCCGCGGTGCCAGGCAGATTATATTTGGGCCTCTCTGCTTCTTCACTTTGTTTTTCCTTCGAGCTCCGGCTCGATGAGCCCCTCAAAAATCTCTTCATTATTTTCTGAAAAATTCTGAAATTTTTAGTAACTTCAAATAAAAGTGAATCAAGCTCAACGAAATTGATAGAAACTACTCCTACAAGTGCCTAGAGACTATATCATGCATTAGAACTACTTGGAACCATATAAATTTGACATGCAAGCTCAAGAACATGGTCACCTAGGCAGCACAAATTTGCAATGAATAGAGCACTTGAACAAAATCTAATTGGACCAATGGAGGAGTCACATACCAAGGAACAATCCCCCAAAGCAGTTTTGTGAGAGGTGCTTTGAGCAAGGAGATCGAAAATCACAGCAAGATGAGCTAGAACTCATGCTTGAGCTGGATGGTGATTTTTTTGGGAGGAAGAAGAAGTGTGTGGGTGCAGGAATAAGTGGAGGGGAGCCACCGTGGGCCCATGAGGCAGGGGGCAGGCCCTGTAGGGGGCGCGCCCTGGACCCTCGTGGCCAGGTGCTTGCTCCCCCTGCTGTGTTCTCAGTGCCAGATATTCTCAAATATTCCAGAAAAAATCATATTAAATTGGCAGGGCATTTGGAGAACTTTTATTTTCGGGGTATTTTTATATTGCACGGATAATTCAGAAAACAGACAAAAAAATACTATTTTTACTTTATTTCAACTCAATATCAGAAAGTAGAGAGAGGGTACAGAAGGTTGTGCCTTCTAACTTCATCCATCTCATGCTCATCAAAAGGAATGCACTAACAAGGTTGATCAAGTCTTGTTAGCAAACTCATTTCGACTAACATGAAACCGGAGAAATTTCGAATAACACTATGTTACCTCAATGGGGATATGCACATCCCCAATAATAAGAATATCATATTTCTTCTTGACAGTAGGTAAAGGAAACTCAAAACCTCCAAAAATAATCGATGGAATTTTTCCAATAGAATTGATACTATGAACTTGAGGTTGTTTCCTCGGAAAGTGTACCGTATGCTCATTACCATTAACATGAAAAGTGACATTGCCTTTGTTGCAATCAATAACAGCCCCTGCAGTATTCAAAAAGGGTCTTCCAAGAATAATACACATACTATCATCCTTGAGAATATCAAGAATAACAAAGTCCGTTAAAATAGTAACGTTTGCAACTACAATAGGCACGTCCTCACAAATATTGACCGGTATAGCAGTTGATTTATCAGCCATTTGCAAAGATATTTCAGTAGGTGTCAACTTATTCAAATCAAGTCTACGATATAAAGAGAGAGGCATAACACTAACACCGGCTCCAAGATCACATAAAGCAGTTTTAACATAGTTTGTTTTAATGGAGCATGGTATAGTAGGTACTCCTGGATCTGCAAGTTTCTTTGGTATTCCACCTTTAAAAGTGTAGTTAGCAAGCATGGTGGAAATATCAGCTTCCGGTATCTTTCTTTTATTAGTAACAATTTCTTTCATATACTTAGCATAAGGATTCATTTTGAGCATATCAGTTAATCGCATACGCAAAAAGATAGGTCTAACCATTTCAGCAAAGCGCTATCCTCATCATCCTTTTTCGTGGATGGTTTAGGAGGAAAAGGCATGGGTTTCTGAACCCAAGGTTCTCTTTCTTTACCATGTTTCCTAGCAACAAAGTCTCTCTTATCATAACATTGATTCTTTGATTGTGGGTTATCAAGATCGACAACAGGTTCAATTTCTACATCATTATCATTGCTAGGTTGAGAATCATCATGAACATCATCATTAACATTATTACTAGGTTCATGTTCATTACCAGATTGTGTTTCAGCATCAGAAATAGAAATATCATTAGGATTCTCAGGTGGTTCAGCAATAGGTTCACTAGAAGCATGCAAAGTCCTATCATTTTTCTTTTTCTTCTTTTTAGAAGGACTAGGTGCATCTATATTATTTCTCTGAGAATCTTGCTCAATTCTATTAGGGTGGCCTTCAGGATACAAAGGTTCCTGAGTCATTTTACCAGTTCTAGTAGCCACTCTAACAGCATAATCATTATTCTTACTATTTAATTCATTGAGCAAATCATTTTGAGCTTTAAGTACTTGTTCTACTTGGGTGGTAACCATAGAAGCATGTTTACTAATGAGTTTAAGTTCACCCTTAACATTAGCCATGTAATTACTCAAGTGTTCAATCATATAAGCATTTTGTTTTAATTGTCTACCAAAATAAGCATTGAAGTCTTCTTGCTTAACCATAAAGTTATCAAACTCATCCAAGCATTGGCTAGCAATCTTAGTAGGAGGGATTTTGGCTTTATCATATCTATAGAGAGAATTTACCTTTACTACCTGTGTCGGGTTATCAAGACCATGGGTTTCTTCAATAGGTGATGGATTAAGATCATATGTTTCTTCAACATGCGGTAAATTAAGACCATGTATTTCTTCAATAGGAGGTAAATTCTTAACATCTTCAGCTTTAATACCCTTTTCTTTCATAGATTTCTTTGCCTCTTGCATATCTTCAGGACTGAGAAATAGAACACCCCTCTTCTTCGGAGTTGGTTTAGGAATAGGCTCAGGAATTGGCTCAGGAAGTGTCCAATTATTTTCATTTGTCAACATATTATTCAATAAAATTTCAGCTTCATCCGGTGTTCTTTCCCTGAAAACAGAACCAGCACAACTATCCAGGTAATCTCTGGAAGCATCGGTTAGTCCATTATAAAAGATATCAAGTATTTCATTTTTCTTAAGAGGATGATCAGGGAAAGCATTAAGTAATTGGAGAAGCCTCCCCCAAGCTTGTGGGAGACTCTCTTCTTCAATTTGCACAAAAAAAAATATATCCCTTAAAGCAGCTTGTTTCTTATGAGCAGGGAAATATTTAGCAGAGAAGTAATAAATCATATCCTGGGGACTACGCACACAACCAGGATCAAGAGAATTAAACCATATCTTAGCATCACCCTTTAATGAGAACGGAAATATTTAAAGGATATAAAGGTAGCGAGTTCTCTCATCATTAGTTAACAGGGTGGCTATATCATTTAATTTAGTAAGATGTGCCACAACAGTTTCAGATTCATAGCCATAAAAAGGATCAGATTCAACCAAAGTAATTATATCAGGAATAACAGAGAATTCATAATCCTTATCAGTAACACAGATAGGTGAAGTAGCAAAAGCAGGGTCAGGTTTCATTCTAGCATTAAGAGATTGCTGCTTCCATTTAGCTAATAACTTCTTAAGATCATATCTATCATTGCTAGCTAAAATAGCTCTAGCAAATTCTTCATCCAGAACATAACCCTCAGGCACAACAGGTAATTCATATTTATTAGGGGGAGAGTCTTCATCATCACTATCTTCAATATTATTAGTTTCAATAATTTCATTCTCTCTAACCCTAGCAAGTTGTTCATCAAGAAATTCACCAAGTGGCACAGTAGTATCAAGCATAGAAGTAGTTTCATCATAAGTATCATGCATAGCAGAAGTGGCATCATCAATAACATGCGACATATCGGAATGAATAGCAGAAGCAGGTTTAGGTGTCGCAAGCTTACACAAAACAGAAGGTGAATCAAGTGCAGAGCTAGATGGCAGTTCCTTACCTCCCCTCGTAGTTGAGGGATAAATTGTTGTTTTTGCGTCTTTCAAGTTCTTCATAGTGACCAGCAGATATAAATCCCAAGTGACTCGAAGAATAGAGCTATGCTCCCCGGCAACGGCGCCAGAAAATAGTCTTGATAACTCACAAGTATAGGGGATCCCAATAGTTTTTGAGGGTAGAGTATTCAACCCAAATTTATTGATTCGACACAAGCGGAGCCAAAGAATATTCTCAAGTATTAGCAACTGAGTTCTGAATTCAGCCACACCTGGATAACTTAGTATCTGCAGCAAAGTATTTAGTAGCAAGGTAATATGGAAGTAACGGTAACGGTAGCAAAAGTAAAAATTTTGGGTTTTGTAGTGATTGTAACAGTAGCAACGGAAAAGTAAATAAGCGGAGAACAATATGTGAAAAGCTCGTAGGCATTGGATCGGTGATGAAGAATTATGCCGGATGTGGTTCATCATGTAACAATCATAACATAGGGTGACACAGAACTAGCTCCAATTCATCAATGTAATTTAGGCATGTATTCCGAATATAGTCATACATGCTTATGGAAAAGAACTTGCATGCCATCTTTTGTCCTACCCTCCCGTGGCAGCGGGGTCCTAATGGAAACTAAGGGATATTATGGCCTCCTTTTAATAGAGTACCGGAACAAAGCATTAACACATAGTGAATACATGAACTCCTCAAACTATGGTCATCACCGGGAGTGGTCCTTATTATTGTCACTTCGGGGTTGCCGGATCATAACACATAGTAGGTGACTATAGACTTGCATGATAGGATCAAGAACTCACATATATTCATGAAAACATAATAGGTTCAGATCTGAAATCATGGCACTCGGGCCCTAGTGACAAGCATTAAGCATAACAAAGTCATAGCAACATCAATCTCAGAACATAGTGGATACTAGGGATCAAACCCTAACAAAACTAACTCGATTACATGATAAATCTCATCCAACCCATCACCGTCCAGCAAGCCTACGATGGAATTACTCACGCACGACGGTGAGCATCATGAAATTGGTGATGGAGGATGGTTGATGATGACGACGACGACGGATTCCCCTCTCCCGAGCCCCGAACGGACTCCAGATCAGCCCTCCCGAGAGGTTTTAGGGCTTGGCGGCGGCTTCGTATCGTAAAACGGGATGAATACTTCTCTCTGATTTTTTTCTCCCCGAACACGAATATATGGAGTTGGAGTTGAGGTCGGTGGAGCGTCAGGGGGGCCACGAGGCAGGGGGGCATGCCCAGGGGGGCAGGCGCGCCCCCACCCTCGTGGACAGGGTGTGGGCCCCCTGACGTGGATTCTTCTTCCAGTATTTTTAATATTTTCCAAAAATATGTTCCGTGGAGTTTCAGGTCATTCCGAGAACTTTTGTTTCTGCACATAAATAACACCATGGCAATTCTGCTGAAAACAACGTCAGTCCGGGTTAGTTCCATTCAATCATACAAGTTAGAGTCCAAAACAAGGGCAAAAGTGTTTGGAAAAGTAGATACGACGGAGACGTATCACCAACGGACAATGTTGGTGCGGGGTGGCTATTTATAGCCGCAGCCTTCCCTGAAGGGAAAAGACCAAATTAGACATTGATATCAGCCAATGGCCAAACGACGCGAGTCCAACGGCCGGGTTTGAGCATAACGATAACATTACTTGCGGAGCACGTAATGCTAACTCCTCGGTCTGAGACAAATCTCTTGCAGCGAATAAGATCACAGTCTCTTGCTGACAAGTATTTGCTCAGAACACAAACAGATTTCTCTCGCAACTTTCATAGGTTTTGGCTAAGCATCATAGCAGATCTAAGCTTCGAGATCCTATACCCCTCTTAATAGTATGGAGGTCCTATGAATCAAATAAATGAAAGAAGAAGAACTAAATGAATACTACGTCTTCACTTTTTCTTCGACTTCCATTCGCTGCAGTCAATTTCTTCGGGTGACCATACCGAACCATAATCTTTGAGGGGATAATTCCTTTGCATCAAACTTCTCGACTATATGACTTCAACAGATATAGCACGTTCTTCTCTGCAACGCAGCATACTTCGGTGAAGTTCCTCGAACTTAGCTCCGGAGACAACATTCTCTTCGGTTGTGTCACTGGTGCAGAGACATGCTATACAAATGGTTTTTACCCCCTTTTTGCGATGGAGTTTTAAACCGTCGCCTAGTGACTGTGTGCGATAGGGGGTCCTTCCCACATGACCCAGAAACCGTCGGGGATAGGCCCTCCGTCCACACAGGCGGGGCAAAATAAGCTCGTGTGTGGTCGGGCGAGGCATCGAAGCCCAATCGTTTCCATTCGTATGTACATCCCACACAGTGAATCCCAGAAAAACATTTCCGTTCATATGTATATCACACACAATTTTGTGTGTGGAAACGTTTGTGCAAGGTGGCCTAACGCAGACAGTTCTTTGCCGGAAGCTGTGTGTGGTTGTTAGTTGATTCAACACGCCTACTTTCTAGAAACTATGTGGGTTGTTTGAGTTCATCGACCACAGTGTTGTCTGAGTAACCGTCTGCAATAGAAAACCCCAATAAGCAGGGTAATTAGCCTATTATTGATAATCCATGTAGTAATCAAATTGACATTTCTTATAAAACACACCAGATATTTCATATCCGTATACGGCGACCAAGATTTCATAATCGAATTACATCATATAACTTCAACACTCATTTACAACAAAGAGGGATATAGCTAGCTACGCCATTATACAACAACACCAAGTTTCACATGCAACATCAACAACCTTTGGAAAAGTAGCATCATACACGGTAAATAGACAAATGAATCTCATCTGGGAAACTGCAGAAGCGGAAGGCGAATATTGAACCTTCAGTGATGTTGAAATGTCCTTGCAACTTTAGTCCAGTGGCTATGGATAATTGCCCGCCCAACCTTCGTCCACTTCAGGAAGACTTCAATATTGTACCGTGGGTGTTGAATGAATACCTTCCTCGCCTCTTGACCATGCAGGTGGTTTGAGAGGTAATCATCGGTGAAGTGCTTTGAAAAGTACTGAGAACAAAGATATGCATAAATCGCTGTTATAAATTTTAAAATGGCGCAAGGGGTAAAAGCAAGGTAAAAGAGTTTGTACCATCCTATAGTTAACTGATGTCTTCTTCATTGTGCAAACAAAGATCTTGCTGTTATTCGTCGCAAGTTTCTCCATCCTAACAATCTTTCCGAGTTTCTTTACTTGACTGATATTCATGGACATCTCATTTCCCCATATGCAAAATGGGTCGAACAGTGGGTCTAAGCCTCTGACAGCAGGACCTACATGTGCAAGACCAAATTGTAAGAAACCTAAATATTAGAATGATTCCTGCAACTGCACAGTAATGTGCTATTAGCGAAAGGACCATGCATGAGCACACCTCCATGGTAAACCGCAGTGTCTCCCATTGTTTCCCTGCAACACATATAAGGAAGATCTTGATCAGGTTAACTAAGAGTTGCCGTACAATCAGTAGAATAAGTATTGAGTACAACCAAATTTGATTTGTTTCTCACATGCATAACAATACAAAATTGTACCCACAACAAATGAAAATCAAATTGCAGAATTGAACCAAGCAATTAAATGGAAAGGAGACCAAATGAACCAAAACAGTTAACTGAGCATGACATTGCAGAATAGAAACATGTACTAGAAGATAAGACAGTTAACGAAACAAAGAATGCTTGAGAATAGTACTACAAAATGTAGCAATTGTTGGACCAAACTGTTAACTGAACATTACATTTCAGAATATCAGATTGCATATTAACATTAGAGAGGAGAAATCAGTAAAAGGCACTGGCAGTGGCCTCAAGAAAACAACACGAACTGTATTTTAAAGTAGACAACCGCGTGGCGGTGTTGACGGTGGCCTCGAAGACGAGGTGCTCCTCCATGCTCTGGCAGTCGGCACGCATGGCAGCCATAGCGACCTCGTCTGCGCGTGTGCCCACGATTTTCTTCTCCGCTGCAAGATGCTACAGAGCTCCACGTTATACTGCGTGCAAAATGGCTGTAGGCGACGCTTAATTGGAAGACGGGGCCAGTGATTTCAGCGGAAGGTGTCGCGCCGTCGGTCGGGGCATGTGGGACGGGGAAGGAGGAGGATGGTGTGGGTGGGGTGTGGATTACCTGACCATATCGACAAGGCCGCGCAACAAGAAGAATGCTCGACGAGGAGGAGGTGGCGCTGCAAGAAGAAGGGTCGCCGGCGAGGAGGCGGCGCTGCAAGAAGAAGGGTCGCCGGCAAGGAGGCGGCGCTGCAAGTAGAAGGGTCGCCGACGAGGAGGCGGCGCTACAATAAGAAGGGTCGCCGGCGAGGAGACGAGCTGCCAGTAAGCAGTAGTGAAGGTTTGAACTTGGAAAGCAAGGAGGAACAGTGAAAATGTGGCTGTTGGTGGGAGGGAGGGAGCGGGGAGATAGATATTTCCGCGGTGGCATAAAAGTTTCGCTCGGTGCCGCGAGAAACTGGTGCGCAAGTGTGGTTCAAGCGCGGGCAGTGGACTATAGATGACGAAGCTTCCTACGTAAGGCAGACAAGACGACACTACTGCAGGATACTGCTAACGCGACACTACGATCAGAGACCCTTTGCCGAAACTGTGTGCGATGCAATAATCGCAAACGGTGGTGTAAAAAACTCGTCAAAAAAGGTGCAAAACCTTTGCGATGGCGGAGCCATCAAACACGGTTCAGGTTTTAGTTGCGTGCGCGATGCAGGACACACGGTTAATCCATTCAAACTGTCTGCGATGAGGCAGAACAACAGAAACGGGCAGCCATAACAATGTGTGTGTGATGCAGGACACACGGTTAATCCATCCGAACTGTTTGCGATGAGGTAGAACAACAGAAACGGGCAGCCATATCAATGTGTGTGCAATATACGACATCCGGTTAACTCGGACGAACTATTTTCAATTAGGGAACACAACAGAAACGGTTCAACTAAACAAGATGTGTGTGATATGCGGCATACAGTTCACATGGATGAACTGTTTGCGATGAGCCAAAAGAACAAAAATGAGTCGTGTAAACAAGATCTTTGTGATACCTGGCAAACAGCCGACTCGGATGAACTGTTTGCGATGAGAAATTACAACACAGACGGTCAATACAGTTACTTCGTGTGCGATTCTGTGTGTACAAAAACTTTGAAAAATGCAAACTAGTTGCTTGCGGTGGCAGAGTATCCACACGATGCGTCGGCGAGTACTCGCGTGCGATGATTAGTATGTTACACATACGTTTCCTTATGTTAACATGTGTGTGAATTTGCAATATGGACAGTTAATATGCAAATGGCTTCTGGACATCGGGCACACGCTTAAACTCAATGAACTGTGTACGATACTAATACTTTCCATGAAAATTTATGAACCTGGGTAACAACATTTGAGTAACATATATATAGTGATTACACTATTCGACAAAAGGAGGATCTTCGTAAAACGGTTTACCATATCCATATGTACATACTTAACATAGTAACAACTATCACATTTTAAGAGGCTAAGGGCGAACAACCATATGGTCCATATCTACATACTTAACATATATAGTAACAACTAGCACATTTTAAGAGGCTGAGGGCCAACAACCACAACTATCCACTGGAAGCAGCTTGATCACGGCGACTCGGCGTCTCGTCAATGAAAAGGAAGAGCCCTCCTGTGCCTTGGTGGAGCATTAGTAGAACAGTGTCTCCAATTTTCCAATATGGATGCATTGCCACGAGAAGCGAGAACTTGTTAATTTGAATGGTTCCATTTCTGCAGGAAATGCAGTACCTTGCAATCACTTTGGCGTTATTAGCAGGCACAAGTGTAATTCGACCACGCTGGGAAATCAATCCAGGAACTGCTACAGGGGGCAATTTCTGTTGACATGTAGAAATAAAAACAATTGTAACATATCGTTGAAGATATATATAATTTATGAGCATCAACATGAAAATAAGACTTTTTACCAGCGTTTTGTGCACACAATTGGTCTTGTTCAGTGTGTGCACCATAGGTCTAATTAATCCCATCCAAAATCTAGCGTTCATACACTGTGATATCTCTGTCAGATTATCAACAAAGTTTATTCAGAACATGGCAGAAGAATTTTGCTGCGAGCTTTTAGTTCATAACACTTAGACATTTTTCTCCAAAGGTCCGCATTAAAATAGGAGTGACCATCTTTATCAAGTTTTAAGCTAACCGTCATTGTAAATCCATGCTGCGTTGTCAATATGACATCCTGGGAGACATCAGCAAAGTAAAGCCCAAGATTTCCTTATACTCCTGTTCTTGCAAAGCAAGGGATGTACTGCTTGAAATGAAAATTAAGATCGTAAATTAGATATATTGAAATAACAGAGCAAGATGCAAATATGGGAGTAACTGATAGAACAGATCCATATATATAGATGAAAGCAAAGTAAAAAAATATAGAATTAAAAATAGATAATGTAACACAGATTTGATGCAAATATATAGATACTGTAGCAACAGATGGTATATGTTCACAAATTTAGGCCATGCTGACCGTGGTAGGTTGAGATTGAACATATCGAGCGCTCCCTGGAGTCATCCGGAATGGTGAGATAGAATTTCTTTTCCGACTGGCCACGACCATAGTTGCTCGATTTGTGCTCGCACTGTGGACACATGAATGAACACCCACGAATCAGCTAGAACAAAAATGATTCCACGGTGATTTACGTGGGTTGATTCACAGCGACGGACAGACTGCGATAAGAGATGAGTGAATATTTTGCTAATTAAGTTGATTACCTTCTCCATGAGAAAAATCCCCGGCCCAATCCCTCAGAAAACCCGAGTCGACCAGAGTCTAGAATGTCGGTGCAGATAGGCGGCAGAAAGCGGTAGGGGCGAAATTCGGTGCCGTTTGGAGCGCGACCTACGCCCGCCGCCAACAGCCGTCGAGCTTGGGTGCAGAGTTGCGGAGGAGTCCGCGGTGAGTGAGTGGGGACGAAGTGGGTGAGGGTTTACTTTTTTCCTTTTGCATGTGTGAGTGAACACACACGGTTCGCATAGGCGACGGAGATGAATCATGTGCGATAGTAAATCACCGAGATTGAATGGGAATCCAAATTTCCTTTGTCCTTCATCCATGAGTTTTTTTCTACGATGAACATAAACCCTGCTAATCACCGTGTTCAAATTTGACACTTTTCCGGGTTCATTTACAATATTTAGGGATTATGTGCATTTTGTAGGCATTAATGCACATAATTCAAATTCAAACAATCGGTGCATGAAAGGGTGCACAAGAACTGTCTGGAAAAACCATACTCGTGGTATTTAGTAATTTCTCAAGCCTTTTACAAGGAATGGGCAGAGATTTCAATGGAATGCGTGTCAAGGGTCAACCACAAATGTGTGATTCACTGGGTTATCAACTATAGAACAATGAAATATGTGCTTGAAAAACATGACGGCTGGCATGGTGCCATGGTATGGCCTCACCGTGCCCTGGTTAAAAGCTAAGAAGGTTTGATTTATGTCGTCATGCACGCCCTTCATAAATCGAACCATCACCGAGGAAGTTCAAT
The DNA here is from genome assembly GCF_018294505.1 of Triticum aestivum. NCBI lineage: Eukaryota > Viridiplantae > Streptophyta > Magnoliopsida > Poales > Poaceae > Triticum > Triticum aestivum. Next base: position 286,785,078 of record NC_057814.1, on the reverse strand, counting down.
GCTTTCGAGAGGGAAATCACCAAGATTGAAGGGGAATCCAAATTTCCATCCTAGTTTGTCATTCAGTTTTTTTCCAACAATCAACATACTGCCTCAAATGCAACGTGTTCAAATTTGACATTTTTCCGAACTCATTTACCATATTTAGGGGATTATGTGCATTTTCTAGGCATTAATGGACATAATTCAAATTCGAACAATCGGTGCATGAAAAGGTGCACAAGAACGGTCTGGAAAACCATGCTCGTGTTATTTAGTACATTCTCATGCCTTTTACAAGGAATGGGCAGATATTTCAAGGAAATGTGTGGCAATAGTCAACCATAAATGCGTCATTTACTGGGTTAACAACTATACAAAAAATGAAACACAAGGTTGGAAAACATGACGCCTTGCGTGGTGGCATGGTATGGCCTCACCATGCTGTGGTAAAAATTGGAGAATGTTTTCCTTATGTCGTGATGCGCGCCTTTCATAAATCGAACCATCACCGAGGAAGTTTCATGGTTTCGAGGGGGAAATCATCCAAGATTGAAGGGGGTCCAAATTTCCTTTGTCCACGAGTTTTTTTCTACGATGAACATACAGCCTGCAAATCACCGTGTTCAAATTTCACACTTTTTTGGGTTCATTTGCCATATTTAGGGGATTATGTACATTTCCTAGGCATTAATGCGCATAATTCAAGTTCAAACAATCGGTGCATGAAAGGGTCCACTAGAACGGCCTCGAAAACCATGCTCGTGCCATTCAGTAAATTATTATGCTTTTTACAAGGAATGGACAGATATTTCGATGAAATGTGTGGCAATAGTCAACCACAAATGTTTGTATGTTGGGTTTTCAACTATAGAAAAAATGAAATAAATGCTGAAAAAACATGACGCCTGACATGGTGCCATGGTATGATCTCACCATGCCCTGGTAATTTTTTTAGAAGGTTTGACTTATGTTGTCATGCATGCCCTTCATAAATCGAACCATCACCGAGGAAGTTCCATGCTTTCAAGAGGGAGATCCCCAAGATTGAAGGGGAATCCAAATTTTCTTCGTTCTTTGCCCTGGAGTTTTTTTCTACGACGAACATACACCCTACAAATCACTGTGTTCAAATTTGGCATTTTTCCTGGCTCATTTACCATATTTAGGGGATTATGTGCATTTTCTATGCATTTAGCGCATATAAGTCCAATCCAGCTACAGGTGCATGGTTGAGATGTGAGGGACGTGGATTGTCGTTCGATCGCGGTGCATCCTACGGCGCACACACGCGATCCGCGTGGCTGGGGTTCCGACCAATCATAACGCAACACGCAATAGGCTCAGCGCACACTGTTTCCGAAAACGACGGAGATGAACCATGTGTGATAATGAACGAGCAAAATGGTAAGGGAAGCCCAATTTCTGTTGTCGTTTGTCGTGGAGCTCTTGAATACCACCGCACTGTATGGCTGCCCGGCCCCTCCGTCCCAGAGCTCTCTCCAGGCGTCGTCCATGGCACCGCGGTGCACAGTAGCTGGTAAGGAAGCGATGGCATCCCGCCGTGCCGCGTTCCTCGCCGCCCGCGACCGCACACATGGTAAGGAAGCGATGGCATCTTGCCGCACCGAGTTCATCGCCACCGGCGGCCATACTGTTACATGGGAGGACTTTGAGGTTGCCATTGCCGAATGGGTGGTGGATCTAGAGGCAGCCAAAGCCGCACAGAAGGAGCGGAAAAGGCAGAAAGCAGTCAAGAAAAGAGAGTCCCGCCGCCGCAAGAAAAAAGAGGCCGCACGCCATGGTGAGGAGAGCCTGGCGGAGGTCGAAGCACGGTGGGCTGCCGCCTACAAGGCTAGGAAGGAGAACGCCGGTGTCTGGCCAGCAAGCCCCGATGGCAGCATGTGAGAAGTAGTTTAAGTTTGTAGTATTAGAGCAAATTACCAGTAGTACTTTCAGTTTGTAGTATTAACGTACAATGTTGGTAAGAGCATCCTTTGAGGGATTTGAGGTTGATTAGCATGTGTGCCCATGTGCATTTTTTTGCGTTAATCATTAGAAGATCACAAAACACACGGTTTCTATGCCATACCCATCTGTGTTTTTTTGTGTTAATGACCCTTAAGTCAGTTACCTATGCGATGTTTCCTAATAAACCAGGCATACCATTGATCGAAAAAATCAAGTACACGTGTACATTTTTTGGGGACGGGATCTGCCAACTTTCTTTTTGCTCGCACACGAGTATTTTATGCCTTCGTCTGCATTGTGTGTTTCCCCCGCCCAAGTTTCAAGTTTTGTAGCGAAATTTTCATTAGGCGCGCGATTTTAGAATTTATTCCTCCAACCACATCCCCACCCTCAGTATCCCCCCATCGCGCCTCCTCCTACCGGCATCTCAAACCACCGTCGCTGCAACCATAACTTCAACCACATCTATGTTCTGCTCGGATCCAGACAGGTAACCGACCGATCTCTATCACGTCCCCGGCCTGATTGCTTAAATGGCGCATGCGAAACATCCTCATGCCTCCAAATCCCCCCGCCAAGAGCTGATGGCGGTCCATGGCGTGATGGCCGCTATGCGTGTTGACCCGGAGGAACAGCTCGCCTCCGCCGCCGCCGCCGACATGGTGCAAGCTCTGGCCCAGATGAAGTCCCCCAGCGACTACCCCCAGGACTTAACAGGTAAGATCTGACAGGCTAAATCTTACCAATACAACTTGCAACGGCTATGATTTGTATGGTTGATGTATTAAGCATGTTCGTGCCTTGTTTATTTCAGTACTGCACACTGTGTGATGTTCAAATATTACCGTGTCCAACTAGATTTCACCACTACCAGCAACAAACTTTCAATACATGACTCAGGTTATCACTAGAGATGCTGCCCATTTGCTATTTTTAGTGGATGCTAACCCCGTTGTACTTAACATGCCCGTCCATGTACTTACACAGGGTCATAACGGCCGATGCTTTTGTTTGTCGTCGAGGTGAGCTGCATCCCATGTCTTATAGTATTTCACATAATTTGTGCAATTGCAGTTTAACTTCTACCATTTACTGGTTGCCTGTAGGTACACATGTCAGTGGCACCGATCCATGCTTCAACCCGGAGGAACAGCTCGCCTCCACCGTCGTTGACTTTGGGCAGACTCTGCCCAAGATGAAGTGCCCCATCAACTACCTCTCAGGACTTACCAAGTATGTACTCACCAGTTCAATCTTACCAATACCAGTTGCAATTAATGGCTATGTTCTGTACGGTCGATGTATTAAGCATGTTCTAGTAAACATGCCTAACACGTTTTTGTTACTTTCCCTACCATTTTATAGACATCTGGGCCATTCTCTGCTTTGGCAGCACCTGCCTTGTGATGTTTAACTATGCCAATTGCATTTTTATCAGTACTGGTTTCAATATCTATTAAGCTTGTTGCAATTAACAGTTGAATCCATTTCTAAACAGTTGTATTTCAATGGCTACAAACTTACAAAACATGACTTAGGATGTTGTTAAGCCTGTTGCAATTAACAGTTGTATCCATTTTCTAATCTGTCCATTTGCTACCATGCTACTCTCCGCAATGAAGATATACTAGAGATGCTGCCCATTTGCTATTCTTGGTGGATGCTAACCCTGTTGTACTTAACATGCTTGTCCATGTACTTACGCAGGGTCATAACGGCCGATGCTGTTGTTTGCCGTCGAGGTTAGCTACATCCCATGTCTTACAGTATTTCATCATTTGTGCAATTGCAGTTTAACTTCTACCAATTACTGGTTGCGTGTAGGTACACATGTCAGTGGCACTGATCCACCCTTCGACCCGGAGGAACAGCTCGCCTCTGCCGCCGCTGACTTTGGGCGGGCTCTGGCCAAGATGAAGTGCCCCAGCAACTACCTCTCAGGACTTACCAAGTATGTACTCACCAGTTCAATCTTACTAATACCAGTTGTAGTTAATGGCTGTTTTGTACGGTCGATGTATTAAGCATGTTGTAGTAAACATGCCTAACACGTTTTAGCTATTTTCCCTACCTTTTTATAGAAAACCGGGCCATTATCTGCTCTGGCAGCACCTGCCCTGTGATGTTTAACTCTACCAATTGCATTTTTATCAGTACCAGTTTCAATGGCCATTAAGCCTGTTGCAGTTAACAGTTGTATCAATTTTTAAAGAGTTGTATTTCAATGGCTACAAACTTACAAAACATGAGTTAGGATGTTGTTAAGCCTGTTGCAATTAACATTTGTATCCATTTTTAATTCGTCCCTTTTCATCCGTGCTACTCTTTTGAAATGAAGATATCACTACAGATGCTACCGTTTTATTACCATTTCCTATTATTTGTGGATGTTAACCCTGTTGTAGTTAACATTGGCTTTCCATGTACTTACATAGGGCTACAATGGGCGATGCTGTTGTTTGCCGTCGAGGTGAGCTGCATCCAATGTCTTATACACCATCTATTCCTAAATATAAGTATTTTTTAGAGATTCCAATATAGACTGCATAAGGAGCAAAATGAGTGAATCTAGATTCTAATCTAAACTATATCTATAATTCTATATACATCCGTATGTAGTTCATATTGAAATCTCAAAAAAATACCTGTACTTAGGAACATAGGTAGTTGTATTTTACATCATTTGTGTAATCTCAGTTTAGCTTCTAACATTTACTGGTTGCTTGTAGGTACATATATGAGCGGTACTGATCCACGCTTCGATCCCTTTTGCGTATGGTGCAATAAGATATTCATGAACAAGTGTCAAGTGAGGAAACTAAGAAAGATTGTTAGGCAAAAGAAACGGGTGATTGGAATTAAGCTCTTTATTTACACTTTGTTGAAGACAACAGTGAACTTTAGGATGGTAAGTAATGTGTTGCCTTTTCCCCTGCCCACAACAAGTTACTCTATTAGACCTCAGTATCTGATATTTTTCTCTTTTCAGTGGTTTCGGAAGCTATTTACTGATGATTACCTTGCAAACTACATGACCGGAGTGGAGGCAACTAAGGTTAAAGTATATAATTCATGCTACCATGATAATGCTCTAGAAGTCTTCTTGAAGGCGGTGAAGGATGGGCGGGCGATCGTCACAAGGGGTTGGACAAAAGTGGTTCGTGCCTATGGCATGCAGGAAGGCACATTATGGGCATTCCGCTTCTTCAACACCGTCGGCAGTCAAAATGATTTACACTTGTCTCTTCACCTTTACCGCCTTTAAATATTATGGTTCATCATAGTTAATTGCTACCTAATTCTGTAATTACTGAACATATTGTACTGGCAATTTTATTTATGGATTCGTTGTTGAACCATTGTGCTGAGAATTTGAATTGCACGTTTCATTTTTCAAAATTTCCAATTCGAATAATAAATTACTGGCAAAAATAAAAAGAGAACAGACGGTCATGGAACTTTGCAAACGGTTCTGGCAGTAAAAGCGCTTGTGATGGATAGCCCAATGCCACACATTTTTCTACATCAAATTGTGTGTGATGTAGTTAATGAAAGCAAACAGTTAACCAAGGCAGAGCATGTGTGATAGTTACACCTTTCACACACGAGCGTATACATAAAATTGTGTGGGATGTACATACGAGCGGAAACGTTTTCCCTGGATTGACCGTGTGGGATGTACATAAGAACGGAAACTTATTCCTTGGATTGACTGTGTGTGATATACATACGAACAGAAATGTTTTTCTGGGATTCACCATGTGGGATGTACATACCTACGGAAATGATTTTCTCGGATTACCGTGTGGGATGTACATACCTACGGAAATGACTGGGTTTCGATGCCTTGCCCGATCGCACACAGCCCCAGCCTGTGTCCCAGGAGGGCCTATCCCCGACGATTTCTGGGTCATGTGGGAAGGACCCCCCTATCGCCCACACTCCCTTGGCGACGGTTCAAAATGCCGTCACGGAAAGGGGTTAAAAACCATTTGTATAGCACCGACGCGCACCTGTGTGGTGCGCCAAGATATTTTATATCGCATCCCACACGATTCTTGCTAGTAAACAGTTTGTGGTATACCTGATTTTTTTCATTATGTTTTGAAAGACAAAATGGTGTTATGGAGGGAAAGGATGGTGTTTGAATTGCTAGAACATTTATCTATAGTGAACATGCAACTACATGAGTGTCATGTTAAATTTTGGAATTATTCCGGGTTCGTTTGGCATTTTTATGCATTAATTCATTTTCTAGGCATTTAATGTGCATAATTCAAATTTGAACTAGAAGCATATGCTCCAGTGCACCAAGGTTTGTTGAAAAATCATATGTGTGTCTTTGGGTGAATTTATAGGTCCCGTGCAAGAATGGGAATAAAATTCAAACATCTGGGTGTCGTGGCTCGGCCGGAAACATTGAGAAACTTGGTTTTTAAATTTCTGTAAATCCCAAACTCGCCTGAAAATCATGAAACTTGGCATGGTGTCAATTCATGGCACCAGCATGCTATGGTAAAAAAATTGGCCGAACTGGGAAAAGTTTTGGCATAAGCTTCTTGCAAATTGTAGCTTCTCTGAAGAAGGCGTGTGGTTTCAAGAGGGAACATGTCACGTTTGTGTGCGAAACGACATACGCTGCCCCCCTCCTTGATTTTTTTTACAAAGCAAACATAGAACTATATGAGCGTCGTGTTTAAATTTGGAATTATTCCAGGTTGGTTTGGCCCTTTTATGCATTAATTGATTTTCTAGGCATTTAATGTGAATAATTCAAATTTGAACTACAAGAACATGCTCCAGTGCACCAAGGTTGGTTGAAAAATCACATGTGTGTCCTTGGGTGAATTTCTAGGTACCGTGCAAGAAATGGGAATGAAAATCAAATATCTAGGCGCCGTGGCTCGGCCGACAACATTGAGAAACTTGGTTTTTTAAATTCCTGTAAATTCAAAACTCGCCTGAAAATCATGAAACTTGGCATGGTGTCATTTCATGGCACCAACATGCTGTGGCAAAAATATTGGCCGAATTTGGATGAGTTTTGGTATAAGCTTCTTGCAAACCGGAGCTTCTCTCAAGAAGACTCGATATACGCTGCCTCACCCCACCTTGATTTTTTACAGAGGCAACATAGAACCATATGAGTGCCATGTTAAAATTTGGAATTATTCCGGGTTCGTCTGGCCTTTTTTATACATTAATTGAGTTTCTGGGCATTTAATGTGCATAATTCAAATTTGAACTACAAGCACATGCTCCAGTCCACCAAAGTTGGTTGAAAAATCGCATGTGTGTCCTTGGCTGAATTTCTAGGTCCCATGCAAGAAATGAGAATGAAATTCAAACATCTGGGCATCGTGACTCGGCAGGAAATATTGATAAACTTAGGTTTTTAATTCCTGTAAATCCAAAACACGCATGAAAACCATGAAACTTGGCATGGTGTCATGACATGGCACCAAGATGCTATGGTAAATTTTTTTGCCGAATTGGGACAAGCTTTGGTATAAGCTTCTTGCAAATCGGGGCTTCTCTCAAGAAGGCCCGTGGTTCCGAGAGGGAACGTGTCACCTCCGTGTGCGAAACGACATACACTGCCTTCTCCCGCCTTGATTATTTTACACAGACAATTTCGACCAAATAGGAGTTTCATGCTAAATTTTGGAATTATTTTGGGTTCGTTTGGCCTTTTTTATACATTAACTGAATTTCCAGCCATTTAATGCACATAATTCAAATTTGAAGTCCAAGCGCAAGCTCCAGTGCGCCAATGTTAGTTGAAAAATCAATTATGTGTACTTGGGCGAATTTCTAGGTCCCATGCAAGAAGTGAGAATGGAATTCAAACAAATGGGCGTCTTGGCTCGGCCGAAAACATCGAGAAACTTGGTTTAAAAATTCCCGTAAATCCAAAACTCGCCTGAAAATCATGAAACTTGGCATGGTGTCATGACATGGCACCAAAATGCTATGGTAAAAATTTTGTCCGATTTGCGAAGGCGCACACATTAGCAATCAACAAAGTCATTTTGGAACAAGTGCTGTGACGTTACAAATCGGAAACACAAGTATTATTGAAACCGTGGGCGTTCTACGCACCATTTACGTGCCACGACGCGTCCCCTTTTTTATTGGCTAGGAGGTGTTGTGCGGGGTAGCTATTTGAGTATGGGAGGCGTGCGATCAGACCCCTGCGCGTGTTCATCGGGAGGCGAGCTCTTTGACCTCTATCCGCCGCCCACCTCCCTCCTAACGTCTCCATTAATGGCGCCCGAGCCCCTATTTCATGGCGTGGTTATATCTCACTCGACTAAGATTTAAGAGAGAAAAAAGAAAATCTGAAAATAAAGTTTTGCATGGATCTTGATGTAAGATTCGACAGACCTATATAGCATCGACTGCGACTTATAGCAAGACTGATGAATATAAGGACGATGACAGTGGATAATAATTGTCTTACATATTTAGGAAGATAATTAAAAAAGCCACATGCGGAAATGCCCGAAATACACAAGGGCAAAAGAAGAAGGAAGACAACAATCTGGCTTGCTGATCTCTACTTTCTTGATGCGTTGCTGCAGGCCACGAGAACTAGTCTCCGCGGCAAGCGGCGATGAGCTCTTTCGTGTCCTCAAGACGTTGCTTCAGAGCATCCACGGATTCCTCCACCAGCCTTTGGCGCTGGATGTGGAGCATGTCATTCTCGTCCATAAGTTTCTTGACGATGACGCCAGTCCTCTTCAACAAGGCACTGGTCTCCTCCTGCTGCTCTGCACTTTGGATGATCTTCGCCCTCAACAGGTCGCGCTCGGCCCGGAAACTCTCATTGCCCTCCCTTAGTTGCTGGATGATGCTGGTAGCCTGTTCAAACGAGGCTTTCATGTCGTCCTGCAACCTCGCCCAGAGTCCTCGCCTGCCAGCGAGACATTTTCCCAGGCCGCCGCGGTGCAGGAGGACATCTCTGCTGCATTCGCGACACGGCGGGACATCTTTGTTGCTTCCGTGGTGCGGCTGGACCAGTCTACTGCATCGACGGTGCGGCGGGACCTCTATGCTGCTTCGGTGGCATGGTGGGACCTCTGTGCTGCTACGGCCGCGCGGCGGGATATGTCAGATGCTTTCGCGGCGAGGCGGGGCATCTCTCGTGCTTCCTCTTCCATTCTCGCCTCTCCCTGGTAGTAATCTCTCGACCCAGAACTCACACTGTCCATGGCAGACGCAAGGGAACAACGATGAATGACTTGTTTGTTTTTGTGGATGAGGAGTTGAGGAGGAATGTGCAGTCTAACCGAGTACTAATACGCTCCTAAGTGGGAAACCGTTTAGGTTTTGATCGGCGTGAACAGGTTTGCAATTAAATATAGCGTGGTAGTAATTTGGAATGTGACGGGACGCAGGCTCAAAATTTGTTTTTTTACTATACATAGTAGGGCAAAACCCCACTGCAATTTTTTTCATTTATATAAACAAACAGCAAATAGTACAAAGTCTATAATACAAAAGGCTTGAGGTCAGCCAAAAAAGAGAAAACTGAATAAAAGAAAAGGGCTAACCACCTAAAATTACAAAGCCAGATTATCCAGCCAGGAGCAATAAGCCCTGGCATAACTCTTCTTAATCCTAAATATGAGCAAGTTGAGTTCTTCCAAGAAAGTAGCTTTCCACCTCTGGATGCTAGGAGGAATGGCTTGGAAAATGAGGTTATTCCTCGAAATCCATAAGGCCCAAGATGCAAGGATAATAATTTCCATGAAGAAAGGCACATGCAATTTCTGCCTGATGTCAGAAAAAGCTTCCAGAACTGAGACATTGGCTTGTCTTGAGGGACAGACCAAATCCCAGCATTGAGCAGCAAAGGGGCAGGTCCAAAAAAGGTGTGTAATGGTTCCTCCTGCTGGCAGTTGTTCACAACACAATTATAACTGTCCAGGTGAAATGTTTTCCTCCTTCATAAATTCCTTGTGTTTAGCCTATCATGAAGGAGCCTCCAGAAGAACACTTTATGCTTGGGTTTAAAGGAACTATTCCATATCCAATTGAATTGTTGGGGAACAATTTTAATTCCCATCATAAATCTATAAGCTTTAGCCACAGAAAAGTGCTCATTCCCCCAAATGTAACTCCAAGTATCAGCACAATCAAGGAAATCAGAAGCTCTTAATTGTATGCAAATGTCTTCCATAGATTCAAACTCATCGAATGCCTGCACAGTCAGTGGCAAATGAAACAGGTCCTCCAGATATTCAGTATGAATGACTGAGTGTATAGTAATGTCCTTGCTTTTCACAAAAGAAAAGAGATGAGGGAACATATCCTGTAAGCAAGCAGTGTGCCAGAGGTCTGACCAGAAGAGAGCACTTCTTCCATCCCCAATATTACATTTTGCCAAGGATTTATAATTGTCAATGAGCTTAAGGTTGGCCTTCCACCAGAATGATCAATCCAACTACTTCCTGGCAGTGAGCCATTGTTGTAATATGATTCCCAAATCAGATTTACCCAAGGAATGTCATGCCTGTTATAGAACTTATGAAGGTTCTTAAGCAGCAAAGCTTTGTTTTGCACAAAAATATCCTGCACTCCCAAGCCCCCTTGATCTTTTGGTCTAGAGACAGTATTCCAAGCCACCATTGCAGGTCTATGGTCTTCAAGATCAGGGTCTCTCCACAAACAGTGCCTCAAATATTTGATTACCCGAGTTTTAGTTGTGACAGGGACATCAAGGCAACCCATAAAATAGATCAGAAGTGAGTTTAGGACTGATTTAACCAGCACAAGTCTACCAGCCAGAGTCATAAAAGAAGACAATCCCACAAGCTTTTTTTGCAATCTTGTAACTAATGGAAGGCACTGCTCAATAGAAGGTTTGTGAAGGCCTAGTGGAGTCCCCAGGTATTCGAAAGTAAAAGATTCCCTTTTACATTGAAGAGTATTTATCAAAATCTCCACTTTCTCCTTAGGCACATTAATTGGGATAAGACTTGATTTACTGTAATTCACCTTAACTCCTGTGGCATCAGCAGAAGTGTTGAGTAGAGCTTTGAGACAGTGAAGTTGTTTTGCATCTGCTTGCAGAAGAACCAGAGTATCATCTGCATATTGGACTATAGGAAAACCAGGGCAAGAATTCACTTGAAGGGGTGAGGAAAGCAAACCAAGTTGCATAGCCCTGTTGAATATTGATTGAAGCAAATCAGCTTCTAGGACTAAAAGGAGAGGAGGCAGTGGGTCCCCTTGCCTAACTCCTCTAAGACAGTAGAATTTTTCCCAGGCACACCATTCAACATAATAGTAGATGAAGCAGAGGAGAACAACATTCTGATCCAATTGATCAATCTGTCCCCAAAACCCTTAGCTTTCAAAATATCCAACATTGCTTGGTGCTCAATGGTGTCAAAAGCCTTTTCAAAATCCACCTTTAGTACAATAGTCTCTTCTTTGGACTTGTGTCACTGATGAAGATACTCATAGGCCCATCCCAAGCAATCATGGATGGCTCTTTCTTTAAGAAAACCATATTGATTAATGTGCACCAGTTGGAGAATTACTTTTTGCAGTCTATTTGCCAACAGTTTGGTGATGAGTTTGAGACAACAGTTGAGTAGAGAAATTGGCCTAAAGTCATTTGCTGTCAGGGGTGTGCCACTTTTGGGAATAAGAGTGATATAGGACGTATTTAGGCTCTCCAGGGAAAGTTGTCCAGCATGAAAGTCAGCAATTAACTTAAGCACATCCCCTTTTATAATATCCTAACATGATTTAAAGAATTCATTGTTGAAGCCATCAGGACCTAGAGATTTGTCCAATGGAAGCTCATTCACCACATCATTGACCTCTTCCTCTGTGAAAGGTAACTCCAAGTTTTCAAAAATTGAAGCATCTGGTTGCTGGCCATATAAAGATTCCAGATCAAAATGCATGGTGGTTTTTTGCGAAGTGCCCATTCTTTTCTTAAAAGCTTCCCATAAAATGGCAGCTTTTCCTGCATGGTCAGAAATGTGCACTTGGTCATCATTCTGGAGAATAGCAAGGTGGTTATGCCTATAATTGATTGAGGCTTTGGTGTGAAAGAATTTGGTGTTTTCATCTCCAAACTTTACCTCCTTAATTTTCCCCCTCTGCTTCCAGTAAATCTTCTGATTTCTCAACAGAATTAGCAACTACTCTTTAAGAATTATCCTGCAGTTCCATTCATGAGTGTCCAACTCTCTAAACGCTTCAAAAAAGTCCCAAAGGAATATCACCTCATTAATTGTAGCAATCTGAGTTTTAAGGCCAGAAAAAGATCTAGCCCAGTGTTTCAAAGATCTCCTGAGAATTTTGAATTTTGCATTCAAGCACCTGGCAGCATCCAAATTACCCATAGGAATATTCCAAGCATTAGCCACCACTTGTTTGAAATCTGAATGTTGCAACCAGTAATTTTCAAATCTGGATACTCTTGCTTTGGGGATAGCAGTACCAATTTTAATCACACAAGGCAAATGATCAGAGATAGGCTTAGCTAGTGGAAGCATAGTAGTATTGGGGAAAGTGGTCATCCAAGAAGCAGAGGTAAAGAACCAATCAAGTTTAACCAAAAGAGGATCTTGTTGCATATTACTCCAACTAAATTGTCTTCCATGCAAAGGCAGTTCCACTAAACCTTGGTTACTCATAGCCTCATTGAACATTAGCATATCATTAACATCTCCACCAGATCTGTTTCTGTCCAAAGGTGATCTAATAAAGGGGAAATCTCCCATAAGAATCCAATCCACATCAGCAGGCATATGGATATTCTGAAACCAATCAATGAACTCAATCTTGTCTTGTGGTTCACAGGGTCCATAGATGTTAGTGAGAATCCAAGATTGGTTTGAGAGCATACTAGTGAATTGTATGGAAAGAGAGAATCATTTTGAGCAATAACCTCTCTAGAAAACACAGAACCATTCCAAGCAGTTAGCAATCCACCTGATGCCCCAATAGATGGAAGAAAAGCAAATTTGTTGAATTTATTGGGGCCAATTTTTTTAAGTAAGCAAGGTCAAAGGTTTCTCTCTTAGTTTCTTGAAGAAAAAGAATGTTACAATCACTCTCATCAATTTTCTGCCTTAGGGCCAACCATTTATTTTCAGAATTCATCCCTCTAATGTTCCAATTAAGAATGTTCCAACTTCTATTTGTGTTATTCATGGAAACTTGTGAATATCACCAACCAATAATCAAGCACCAGCACTTGATCTGAATTTACTACTAACTGATCAAACCACAACCACATGAGCCACATCACCTCACATAAAGACCACATCATCCAACCTAAGTGTATCATAGAAGTTCCATTTAGGTAGTACAACACCAAATAGTCACAGTCCACAACAGGACAACATTCTAGAATTACACCACTTATAAATATTCCCAAAAGATAACATGAGGAGCCAAGAAGACTGCCCCTCCATCCAACACTAAGAAGCAAATGTACTATCATCAGGGAGACTTTGGAGCATTTCCTTTCCCTTTGTCCAAGGGCACCTTGACCAACTCTTTCTCCTGCTTTCTTCTTGGCTTCTTGTCTAGCTTGTCCTCCAACTCCCCCTCAGCAACCTTACAGAAAGAGGTAGTGAGATTTTTAACAACTGATTTTTGTATAGTGGGAGGGACATCATTGCAGGGTAAGCATTTTGAATTTGAGCAGGAACTTCTCTTATACCCAGCATTATCTTTCTTAATTCTATCACTCCTCCTTACCTCAGTTTCAACCAGGGGGTTTTGCCACTTCTCCTCTTCCTGAGATTCTCAGGCCCAAAAGGTTGCAGTAGAGCCTGTGACTCAGCATCTTGCTGATTGGCAACAATACCAACATTTTCTTTATCCTTGTCCAGTGTTTGCTGCTTGTCAATAATAGTGGCTTGACAAATAGGAGCATGAGAGGCAGGACATTTATCAGGTACGTGGAACAACAAACCTTTATCCTTGCCCTCAACCTCAGTAAAAAGTTCCCACATGACAGTTTTTAACATGTTTATTGTCCATTCAAACTTATCAGGTGTCATTAGGAGGTGAACCATAAAGTTGAACCAACTTACAGGAATGCTTGTGGAGAATACAGCCCTATTTTCCACAGGTTCTTGGAAATGTTTCTTCCACGGAAGAAGAACTTCTTCTGACATAACAGGATCATTAGAACCAGATGCAACTATTTGAATATACTTAAGACCAAGAAGAGAAGGTTCCCCATGGAAATGCTCATTAATTTGTGTAACCCAATTACCGTGAAGCCCAGTTTGCAGATCTCCAATGTTGGCCACTAGTTCAAGGGATCCCCTTGTGGTATTGATGTGAGCAGGACGGGAAGATGATATACCTGTGTCCAAGGCTGCTGGCAGATCAGGTTTTTTCTCCTGGATAGAAGCCTCCCAGGCAGCAGTAGGCTCAGACTGTCCTTCCAAAGAAGTGTTTACTTGTGCACTCACTTCAATAATTCCAATCAATAAGTTCTTTGCAACATTGAAATTCTGAACTGCAACAATTTCCTCTGGAGCAAGGACAACATCTACTGCAACATCACCATTTGGAGGAGAAAAATCATTTTGCACTGCAACAGCATCAGTTGGAGGAAAAGCAGCATTATGCACAGTCATAATAGGCTCCTCATCATCAGATTGATAAGCTTGAATGATATTCTGTAGACCATTGGCAATCACATTTGCAGGTGGAGGTGGCAAAACAGCAAGAGCTTGAGCCCCAATATGGAAATCTCCAAAGACAACAGGTGGCACAATGTAATTTGAATTGTCCCCTTCAGAGAAAGACATGTCAGAGGATAAACTGCTGTTGCTGGCAGCAGGTAACAACTACTCTCCATCAGCCCAGGCCATTTCCTCTTGCTTAACTACATCTAGAAGGTCATCAAGAGCAGCATTGTGATTATCTTGTTGTGGCATTTTCCAATTTCCATCTTGTTCCCAGTTATACTCAGCATGAATGTCATCTTGGTTATTATTGAGAGCATCATTATGAAAACCAACAGCATCATCAGCATTTTCTAGCAGAGGGTCAGGATCAACATGGTCAGGGGAATGGGATCCTCATCAGCCGGGCCTCCACCAAAGAGTTCACTAGCAAGAACTTCGACAGAGGAAGACCAGCCATCCTCCTCAAACTCATCCCCTTCAGACCATCTCAAACTTTTGGGAATGATATCTAAGTTCATAACTCTAGCTTTGTTCACAATACGTCCCATGTGCTCATCCTCCTTATCCCAAGAGATCAAACGGCCAAATTTACTGACAGCAGTATCCAAATCTTCAGTGTTTCGAAAATCAAATGGAACCCCAGTCAGCAGAAGCCACACAGTCCTATTGAAATGAACTCTACTATGATTTCTACCCTCATCATGCTTCACAAAAGAGATAAAAACATCTCCAAATTCATGAGGGCTGTCTAGAACCAGCTTATCCCTATCTCTGACCCTGGTTAGGCGAACATAAGCTTCACCGAATGGACACCTCTGAATATCCCTTAAACCCAACTCCTTATGAACAACAACAACGAACTCTTGAAGAACGTCTCTTACATTGGGGAAAGGCGCAACAGCCGGGAGAGGATGAATGGTGGCAATCGCCCAGTCCTTGTGACGACGAGGCCGATGAGGAAGCACCACTAGAGCAACTCCATTGCGCCCCGCAATCAGCTGAATATTGAAGCCATGGGGTACAAAGGGGCACGGGTCGATTGGAATGTTGGCCATCGGAGCAGACCCGCAAGCACGCACTGCCGCAAGAGAGCTTGACGTGACTGGAGCAGGGTTTCTGCACTGCAGAGAAGCAGAGGAAGATGGTGGAGAAGTTGAGGAGGCAAGTGCTATTCGAGGCTGAAAATTAGGGAAAGATCCCAAACACAGCTCGCTAAAAGAGGAAACTATCGGAGGGTCGCGGGACGGGCCAATAGACATAAACCAATCTTGGACCGCAGCAGGGGCCTAGGCCTCTTCTGGCGGGCTGCGGAAAGAATCAAACCGCAGAAATGGAAAAAGCCCAGTCAGCCTTTTCTCATTACAATCTTTGGCAAAGTGGCCCCGTTGACCGCACGCGTAGCACTGGAAGTTTGAAATAGCCAAATTGGCGCCCTCAAAAACCATTGCGTGACCCTCGCCTGAAGTGTTATGATCTGTCATGATGGCCTGATAAGTGCCCTGAGCCACATTATTACTAGACTCTAGAATATTTGCCAGGCAAGCAAAAACGACTGCCGCCGATGATCACCGGAGACATTGCCGGCGACCGATCTTGGTCGTGATCCATTTGTAACCAAAGTCCAAGAAGCATCTTCTTCACGATAAAAAAGTTGTTCTTCACGAATCCAATTGGGACCCCCAGCACCCCAGAGATTAAACACCAATTCAAAGTCTTTTTCAACCACACAACCTTGATTGTAAATCTCGAAACCCACAGCCTTAGAAGCTACCGAGAACTTGAAAGATCTGTCCTACCCTTGTGGGTACCCACCAAAACAGGATTGGAGAGTAATACTAACAGTGTGACAATCCAACCGAAAATGAGCACGACAGAAAGAAACAACCATAGTGAACTCCCTTTGGCAAAAACCAGGAGAAAACACCATGGGATGACCAAACTTTTGCCTCATAGACTGCTGGAAATCTTTACCTCGAGCAAAGTTGAGCATAGGTGGATCCATGGTTGCCCCCTCCTCCTCCAATGTGTGAAGTGGCTGCCATCATCGGAGTGACAAGTGACAGGAGAGGTGGTCGCCGGGGCCGGTGTGGCAACCGGCGGTGGGTGCCTAGGCGTCTCCTAGGAGTCGCCTAGGGGAGAGGGGAGTGGGGAGAGGGGAGGCTCAAAATTTGTTGACGGTTCTATAATTTCTAAGTGCGGCACTATTCCCGGACGGCGTAATGTGGGCACGCTTTCTCGGCCTCGTACGTGGCATTTGTACCACAGGGTGCACCACAATAGGCGATGTTAGCACACATCTTGTTCCAACAACCGCACGCGCTCATTATTACCATCGCGCATGCTTCTTTTAATTAGAATGTGTGCCCGTCTAGCGCATACACGTTGATCTGTCTAATTGTTTCTGTTTGTTGTGGCTAATCGCAAATAGTTCATCCCTGTGAAGTGTATGCTGTCAATCGGAGACACGTTGATCTGGCTGACCGTTTCTATTGTGTTGCGTAACCGCAAACAGTTCATCCGTCTGAAGTGTATGCCCTCAATCGCACACAGCTTCATCTGGCTGCCCATTTCTGTTATTCTGCCTCATCACAAACAGTTAATCCGACTGAAATTTATGCTGTATATCGCACACGCCTTCATTTTGTGTCTGTTTCTGTACTTCTTCCGCATCGCAAACAGTTCATTGAACTGAACCGTATGCCTCGCATCAGACGAGCAACTAAAATCTGAACCATTTTTTATGTATCCGCCATCGCAAACGTTTTGCACCTTTTTTGACGGTTTTTTCATCACCCATTGCAATTAATGCATCGCACACAGTTTTGTCGAAGGGTCTCTGATTGTAGTGTCGCGTTAGCAGCATCCTGCAGTAGTGTGTATGGGCTATTTCTATCTGTATGCACAAGCAAACAAATCAGTCCATACATGTTTCTGTTAACAATCTCCAAAACACAAGGTAGGCAGATATTGCACCAACAATCTCCCCCCTTTCGGGCGATTGTTGACAAAACAGATTGCATCGAAGGTAGATAATGAATGAAATTTAATGCGAAGAATAATTGAAATACGAGAGAAGTTTACAAAGATAAAACATGCTCCCCTGAAGATATGCATCAAGGAATGATAGGTCGTTGGGAGACGAGGTAATTCTTCATAAGAGTGTCATTGACAAATGATCTTATGCTTGAGTTCTTTCAATGCACTCAACGGTGTCTGAGGTGATTCCTGTCACAAATCTTCGAAGAGGATTAGATAGAGGATATACTTTGAAAGATTTGTGATGAAGGATATAACATGAAGGTTTTCTCAGAACACAATTTGAATCCACAGGAGATATAGGTTTCCTGCATGTTATATTTTCAGTACGATCAGAGCAAGGAAAATACAAATGTGTTGCTTGGAGTGGATGTGCTTTAGATGTGGTTTTCCTGCAATACATAAGATAATAGGATGAAAATTTTGAGGAAAAACACTTTGTCAGTGAATCATATGGCCTTCAGAATGTAAGGCATTAAAGCATAGACTGACTTTCTCTTCCTGCAAGGTGAGATAATGAATGATAACAATCAGAGCATATCCGACCACAACAGATATAATTCATTTGGAACTTGAAGTATTTCTCTCCCTTAGTATCATCACTTGATGATTTCCTATTTTTCTTCGAAGAGCAAATATTTTTCCTTGTATGATAGATAATTATCGAGGATAAGAATTGCAAGGGAAAAACACATTTGAAAGTACCTGCAAATAGATAGTACGAAGCAAATAACATTGCACGGGGGTTATTAACATTACATGGCAACCTGGTATTTGAACACCATAAGCGGTGCGTTAAGTTCATGAAGCAAATTGTTCGAGGGAAAACCAAATGCGAATGAAAACACCCTGCGAAAACCCCGATAATCTATCACTCGATGTAATTCTCCCCCCTTTTGTCAACAAGTGTCAAAAAGGAATGAGAAAATGTACGAGGAACTACTCCGTGGGAGAATCCTCAGAATCAAAATTAAAACCACTCGACGAATCAGAATCCAAAGAGCGAGGAATGGTCGAGGCAGAAGCAGGAGTGGGAGCATGGGCACTCGAAGACTTGGCACGATGATCATATGGCTTGAAGATAAGAGTGTCGGCCGTGTCTGCAATTTCATCATCATGTCTGACAAAGAACAAGTCAGTTGAAGCAGAACGCTATGGGAGCACATGAGTTTGTCTTCGGATGCGAGGAACATCAAGTAAGTCCAGATAGTCATACTCCTTTTGATGCCCTTCTTAGATAACTACTTCTGAGAGTAATGCTGCCTTAACAGAGTCCATGAGCGATTCTTGGCTTCCTTTTCATGAAGAAGAATTTGACGTGTATGATTATGAAGCAGATTCAACTCAGTCATTAATTCCAGCTTTTCCTTTCTATCCAGCCTGATATGGTTTTCCAGCGTCTACTGTGTGCAAATGCAAATCACATAGAGAGAGGGATTTTCCTCATGAGGGATTACAACCCTAGCTTTGTTGACCTTCGGTGCATTTTCAGATGCAGACGCAGTCATACACTACAATAAAATACACTTCCGTGATGATACGTGTTTGCCATAGTAGGTCACGTTTTCTGTCATGCATGTACATCCATGACGATTTTAGGACAGAATCAAGATAGTCATACGTGTGCTCTCGTAGAAGTGTTCCATGACATTACCATAATTATCATCACGGAAGTGTCCACTTCCATGATGATAAATCACGCGTCATAGAAGTGCTTTCGTCAAGGGTGACCGACACGTGGCATCCACCGTAATGGGTCACCGTTAAGCTATCGGGATCTGGTTTGGATCCGATAACCCGTTAACAGCCCGGACCAATGGGGATTTTCCACGTATAAAATTATCATTGGCTGGAGGAAACACGTGTCGGCTCACCGTTGGGACAGATGTCATCCACTCATTGGACAGAATGCACCAATGATACGTCGACATGTGGCATGGCCCAATAGAGGCCCATTCATGTGAAAAGGACGGCCCATTTGACTTGGTCAAAAGATAGTGGGCCGGCCCACGGAAAGCCTGTTAACGACCTGTTCGCACATAGCCCATTAACAGCCCGCTAACCCAGGGCCCGTTACGGCCTATCCGAATTAGGCCCAGTAGCGTCATCTAGGCCGTCCAATATGATTCCAGCCTGTTGTAACTTCCGGCCCATGTCTGGCCCATGACGTCTTTCGGTCCACATGAGGCACTTTGTAACTCTTGGCCCATTAACGGCCCGTGGTGAAACTGGCCCGTAATGAGCAGTATATCACTTTATACCCATTAACGGCCCATTATTCCATTGGGCCATTTAAAAGCCCATGTTATCTTTCGGCCTTCTCAAGGCCCATTTATTCTTGGGCTCATTTCGAGCATTCGGTTACTTACGGCCTGTTACTGGTCTTTTCTGATTGTGGGCCAAATTCAACCCGTGGTTACAGTCGGCCCGTTAATCCGTTGGGCCGTTTTCATAGCGTCATCAAATACGACCGATTAACGACGGCCCGTTATGGTCGGCCCATGAACGGACGATTCCAACTCTAGCTTGTTTAAGGCCCATAATGCGGTCCGTTATTGGCCCTTGTTTGGCCAATCGATCATACGGCCTGTAGAAGGCCAATTGATGCTACTCGCCGTAGAAGTCTGATTGTTTCTACGGCCCGTAGGAGGCCCAGGGTCACTACAGTAAATATGTAGTGTAACAATCCAAATTTCCAATTTGGAATGTTATACAATAGATCATCATTGCATAGCATATTTTATTGCATTTTGGCAAGTCCTCGATAAATCCTAAGCAACTCAAGGACCCTCGGAGAGAGTTGGGGATTTTCCCGATTTTTCATATTTGATTTTTATCAAATAATAAAACGAGGATTTTGGTTTTAATTATTTTCTCTCCGAAAAATATTTCATATTAAAATAAATGAGAGGAGAAAATATGACTTCTCCAAAACAATTGAAATATTGGAGGAAAAATATTAAAATCATATATTGGACTTTATTCGGATTTTATTTGCAATTTTACTTGCATTAAAAAAAATTGCACATTTTCAAAACTGCGTTTTTGGCCAAGAAAAATGTTCACCTTGTTCTAATTACTTTAATTAGACGGGGAAAATTTGTTTTATCATTTTTGGATTTTTACTTATTTTTCTGCAATTTTCTTTAGATTCGGCGGAATATTAAAAAAAAACCAGCGCCCGACCGGGCCGAGGCCCATCCGAGCCAGGCCGGCCCACCCCGTCGTCTCCCTCGTGCGCACGACGCCGCCGCCGCCCGAGTCCCAGGCGAGCACGGTCGCCGCCGCCTTGCCCCTCCTCCAAGGTAGCCCCCCTCTCTTATATACCCGCCGCCGCGCCCCTCCCTCACCCCGAGCCCCGCCCCAAGCCGCCGCCGCCGGAGCCCGACGCCGCCGCCCGAGGAGCCGCCGCCGCCCGACGCCGTACGCCGCCGCAGACGCCGCCCCTCGCCGAACCCGAGCCCCGCCCCAAGCCCCGCCGCCCCACCGCCCTCGCCGGAGCCCCAAGCCGCCCCGCCGGAGCCCGTCCCGACGAGGTACCGAGCCGCCGCCGCCTTGCCGGTTTTCTAAAAAAACCGTTCTTTTTTTTCTAAACCCTAGATGGGTTTATTTTTTTCAGTTTTATTGTTTATTGAACGTTCACCGACCCGTTCGTTTTAACGAACGTGTTCGTCGGATTTTCGCTGTTTACGAACGTCCATTCGTTTAACTGTTCGTCAGTTTTCTTTTTCGTCGGATTTTTCCGCGATTATTCCAGATCTCGATTCCTGATCAGATCTTCGTTTTCGTTTAACTTTTCGCTCGTTTCTCATAATCAGGCGATTCAAGCACCTAGAGTTTCATCTCAAAATTCTCTTTGCGTTTAACCTACTCAAACAAGTTTTTGCTACTGTAAAATTTGACCTAGATCCAGATTAGTAAACGAAGCTTGTTTCTTTCGCCGTTTGACTTTTGTTGCTTCGTTCGATTTGATTCTTTTTGCAAACCGGAGTTCTTAAGTTGAACTTTCTGGTTGGATCTTTTATTCGAGTTTTACCTGTGCATTAGATGAGTACTTATTGTTTGCTTGTTTGTTTGCGATAGAGTACCCGGAGTGCGCCGCTTGTTACTTCGAATCTCTAGGTTTCACGGATCATCAGCAAGGCAAGTAACACTTTGATCATACTTTTCCATACCCAGTTTTTATTGCATTAGATCAATCCTCAAACATTGCATGATTAGGATCTAATTAAATTGTGGGTATTGGGAAGTAGTTGAGGTAGTACCTATTACCTGTTTTATTATCAAACCCTTGGGAGTTACTTCTACGTTTGCTATTATATTGCTATGCTATGCTCGTAGACGTGGATTGGGTTTGAGAGTATTCATGACAGATGTGAGATTGTTAATTAATGGTTTACTTAAGGTGGCAACTAAAACTCACATCTGGGTGGATTGAGGTACCTGGGTATTCCAGGATTGCCTGTTTTTCTTTTGGACCGCCACCCAGGTTCAAAGGGATCATGAGATTATTCATGCTAGAAACTTCCGTGTGCAGCCGCAAGCTATTATGGGCTCTAGCATAGTTGATTAAGTTGTGTGAACTCTTACAGTGGTAGACTAGCAGATGTAGGGGATGTAGGTGGTACGGTCTATCACATCGTAAGGTGCAAACACTTCTGAAAGACTGTGTCTCGGTCATCCGTTTCTCAAACATCATGTAGTGCGAGAATCCAAGCGGAGGCGATCGAGTCTTGTGGGAAAAGTGCACAAACCTCTGCAGAGTGTATAAACTAATCATGGTTAGCCGTGTCCCCGGTTATGGACAACTTGAGTATCTAGTACTTGGATTATCATGTGAATCTCATCATCATGTTACTTTAATTAATTTTGATGGGTTAATGATGATACTTAATTGGGATTGAGAATGCTGTCAACCATTCTCAATGTTTAACAACCACCATGATAGTTAAATAAAATTTATTCCTTTGCAGTAGGGAAAAATTGGCTTTTCGCAAAACTGTAACCATAGAGCTTTCCACCAGCCATATATGCATGTAGTATAGCATTATTATGTTCATTACTCTCTATGTGTTACATTGCCAGCATATTCCATGTGCTGACCCGTTTTCGGGCTGCAACGTTTCATGTTGCAGACTTTTCAGACGACGAGTAAGGTGCCTTAGGTCGTGGTCTTATACTCAGTGATGCCGTTGGAGTTGATGGACTCACTTATCTTCCAAGCCTTCCGCTGTTATCGTATTAGATGGCCTTAAGCCATATTTATCATACTTATTCTCTTTTGAGATATTCGATGTAATAAGTGTGTGATTGCTACTCTGTTATAAATCCTCCATTTACTGGTGTCAGCATTACTGATCCAGGGATGACACTGGTGCACAGCAGCACAGACTATTTGAGGTCTGGTCGCTACAAAGGTGGTATCAGAGCACACGCTGACTGTAGGACACGACCACTAAGCTTAAACCCTAGAACACTTCTCTCTTCTCATTTCTGACCCCTCTCCACTTTCTACTCTTTTAGGAATGGCGGATGCAAGGAGCAAGTTCATGCAACCAGATGAAGACACGCCTTTTGGACGTCACTTGAAGGAAGTCACTAAGTACTTGAACATAGGAATACCAGCATCACCGGAACCTACAACGCCACATTACCAGAAGAGGAGAGCTGGAAGATTCAAGTTCAAGTTCCAGGAAGGACGTTTGCGCCAGTCACTGAGCCTATAAATTGGCTTTTGAAGCACCAACCTGGAGTTTAGGGAAGAGCATGGCAGCCCACATCGCTATGGGACGCATTGGAGAAGTCTACCACAGGGAGCTTAAGGATACTATTTATCAGATTTGTGGACGCCGAGACGAGCAATGGGAGATGATTAGCACCAAGAAGGATGGATCAATTGCAGCTTTCATCCAGGAGCAAAACCAACACATTCGTCGCCAGGAGAACCAGATGTGCTCAGACAAGATAGATCTGAAGAAGGCGTTGACAAAGATCAAGGAGCTGGAGGAAGAACTCAAGGCTACACGCGAGGATTATTTGGAGGAAATCGTCGCACTAGTAGGGAAGAATGACGACCTGGAGAAGAAGATTGGAGTATTCATGGGAAATCCAGTGCCAAAAGCAGAAGATGATGAATGCGCTTGCCCGGATAACTACATCATCATCGACGACACCGACTCGGACCCCAGTGAAGATGACTTTGTTGATGAAGCTGGAGCAGATATCATGGAGTCTTCAACTGATCAGAATTTCTAGTAGACCACCATATCAGTAGTAGTTTTCCCCCATTTATATAGTATAGTTCGAGCACTTTTGTAACGCCAGTTAGATCGATTGTATGCCTTGTTTGAATTGATTGATTGTGTTTGTCTCATGAGCATATGGGTAGTGTTTTCTCTCTAGACCTCATTCTATTCTAAACTCTCATCTTTTCTAACCTATCAGATGCCTCCGAGATGCGACACCGGATTTGTTTTCCCACCGGAGATCACACAGTTGATTCAGCAACATAATGCCCTGATGCAAGTGCTAGTACAGAACCAAGGCAACAACAACAACAACAACAATAACCCACCACCACCACCTGTTGATCACTTAGCCCGTTTCCTGAGGCTAAATCCGCCGGTGTTTTCCAGCAGCACCGAGCCGATTGTTGCAGATGATTGGCTCCGCAAAGTTGGAAGGGAGTTGGCCACTGCAGGATGCACAGATGCGGAAAGAGTGTGTTTTGCCGCACATCAGCTTGATGGACCTGCAGCATCATGGTGGGAGAATTACACAGCCACACACCCTATTGACACTGTCACATGGGACCAGTTTCAGCCAGCTTTCTGTACAGCCCATGTTTCAGCAGGAGCTATGGCTATGAAGAAGCGTGAGTTTCGCAACCTACGCCAAGGAGGACGCACCGTAGGCCAGTATGTGGAGGATTTCAGTAAGTTAGCACGTTATGCACCAGATGACGTTGCTACAGATGCCGCCAAGCAGGAGAAGTTTCTCGAAGGATTGAATGATGAGCTGAGCATGCAGCTAATGGTAGCAACCTTCAACAACTACCAGGAGTTGGTAGATAGAGCACTCATGATTGAAGGGAAGCAGCAGCAGATTGAGAACCGTAAGAGGAAGTATGGACAAGGGAAGTACAATTCTGGAGCTCAGCAGAAGCCACGATTTGCCCCGAAATCGGGAGGACAGTTTCAGCATACCCATGGAGGAGGTAGTTCGCACAACCATAATGGCTCCAAGAATGGTAATGGGAACGGAGGAAGCAACGGACAGAACCGTACCAACCCTTCAACCCCAGCTAAGAGAGACCTGAGCCAAGTCACTTGCTTTAAGTGCCAGAAGACTGGACATTATGCCAATGAATGTCCTGAAGCCCAGAATGGTAATGGAAATGGAAGCTCTGGGAAGAAGCCGAACCCTTTCAACAAAGGACATGTGAACCACGTGAGCGTGGAAGAGGTTGAAGCACAGCCTGATGCAGTAATAGGTAAGTTTATGGTTAAGTCATTTACTGCACTCGTTCTTTTTGATACTGGCGCATCGCATTCATACATATCAAGGGGATTTGTGGATAAGTATAAACTGCCAACCCAAGCCCTTAGGTCACCCATGTTAGTAACCTCGCCAGGAGCAGAGTATATGGCTAGTTTATGGTGTGATCGGTTACCATTAAGGATTGGTAACTACGTGTTTCCCTCAGACCTAATAATATTGGAATCGCAAGGATTGGATGTGATATTAGGCATGGATTGGTTATCAAAGTATGGAGGGAACATCGATTGTGCCAGTAAGTCGATTATGCTTACCACCCCAGAAGGAAGAAGGATCAAGTATGTATCCCGGCATGTGCCAAAGAGGACTCAAGTGAATTCCTTATCAGGAGTTGTACAGGAGGAAGTGCCAGTGGTGAAGGATTACCCGGATGTATTTCCAGAAGAGTTGCCAGGCATGCCACCAGATAGAGACATTGAGTTTCTGATTGAACTTTTGCCAGGCACAGGGCCAATATCTAAGAGACCGTACAGGATGCCCGCAAAAGATTTGGAGGAAATTAAGAAGCAGATTAAGGAGTTATTGGATAAAGGCTATATTCGCCCAAGTTCGTCACCTTGGGGATCGCCCGTACTTCTAGTGGAGAAGAAAGATGGATCGTTGAGGATGGTTGTTGATTATCGTGAATTGAATGAAGTGACCATCAAAAACAAGTACCCACTGCCAATGATCAATGATTTGTTTGACCGCTTACAAGGAGCCAAGGTATTTTCCAAGATCGATCTACGATCAGGATACCATCAGTTAAAGATTCGAGAGCAGGATATACCCAAGACGGCTTTTACCACCAGATATGGGCTATATGAGTATACCGTTATGTCATTTGGTCTGACTAACGCACCTGCCTATTTCATGAACCTGATGAACAAAGTGTTTATGGAGTTTTTGGATAAGTTCGTCGTGGTGTTCATTGACGATATTTTAGTCTACTCCAAGAATGAAGAAGAGCATAAGGAGCATTTGCGTTTGGTACTTGAGAAGCTCAGAGAACATCAGTTATACGCCAAGTTCAGCAAATGTGAATTTTGGCTGAAGGAAGTTGGATTCCTCGGACATGTTATATCCGGAGAAGGAATAGCAGTAGACCCCGCCAAAGGTTGACACAGTAACAAGTTGGGAATCACCCACGTCAGTTGGAGAGATCCGGAGTTTCCTTGGACTTGCAGGATACTACCGGAGGTTCATCGAGAATTTCTCAAAGATTGCAAAACCCATGACTGAGCTATTGAAGAAGGACACCAAATTCAATTGGACTGAGGAATGTGAAGCTAGTTTCCAAGAGTTGAAGAAACGATTGGTTACATCACCAGTGTTGATTCTGCCAGATCAACGCAAGGATTATGAAGTTTATTGCGACGCTTCTCGTCGAGGACTTGGAGCAGTTCTTATGCAGGAAGGAAGAGTTGTTTCATATGCTTCACGGCAACTTAAACCCCATGAGAAGAATTATGCCACGCATGATTTGGAATTAGCAGCCGTAGTGCATGCATTGAAGACATGGAGACATTTTCTCATCGGAAACCATTGTGAGGTGTACACGGATCACAAGAGTTTGAAGTACATTTTCACGCAGAAGGAGTTAAATCTCAGGCAGAGGAGATGGTTGGAGCTTATTAAGGACTATGATATGAGATTGCATTATCACCCAGGGAAGGCTAACGTAGTAGCAGACGCGTTGAGCCGCAAGAGCCATGTCAACACCCTCATGACAGGAGAGTTACCCTAGGAGTTAGCCGAGGATCTTCGCGAGCTATGTTTGGAGATAGTTCCAAGAGGCTATTTAGCGACATTGGAGATTCAGTCTACCTTGATGGAAAAGATCAGAGAAGCTCAGAAGACAGACAAGGAGATTGATGAGATAAAGGAAAAGTTGAGCAAAGGAAAAGCCAAGGGATTTCGTGAGGATGAGCACGATACCTTATGGTTTGAGGACCGCGTTTATGTGCCCAATGATCCGGAGATCAAGAAGTTGATTTTGCAAGAGGCCCATGATTCACCGTATTCGATTCACCCAGGAAATACCAAGATGTATTTGGATTTGAAGGATACTTTCTGGTGGACCGGAATGAAGAAGGACATTGCGGAGTATGTAGCAGTTTGTGATGTATGTCAGAGAGTGAAGGCAGAACATCAGAAGCCAGCAGGATTGCTACAACCATTGCCGATACCCGAATGGAAGTGGGATAAAATAGGCATGGATTTTATCACTGGATTGCCCAGGACTCGTTCAGGCTATGACTCAATATGGGTTGTAGTCGACCGTTTGACGAAAGCAGCTCATTTCATTCCAGTGAAGACCACTTACACCAGTGCTAAGTTGGCTATACATGACCAGGATCGTGTGTTTGCATGGAGTTCCGAGGACCATTGTATCGGACAGAGGAACCCAGTTTACCTCGAAGTTTTGGAATCAGTTACATGAAACATGGGGAACCAGGCTAGAATTCAGTACAGCCTTTCACCCACAGACAGATGGACAGACCGAGAGAGTCAATCAGATTTTCGAAGACATGTTAAGAGCTTGTGCACTAGATTATGGATCCAGTTGGGACGACAATTTGCTATATGCAGAGTTTTCTTACAACAACAGTTATCAAACTAGTTTGAAGATGGCCCCTTTTGAAGCTTTGTACGGAAGAAGGTGTAGAACACCATTGTTATGGGACGAAGTTGGAGACCGTCAGTTGTTTGGACCAGATTTGATTAAGGAGTCTGAACAGAAAGTGAGGTTGATTCGCGATAGGCTCAAGGTAGCCCAGTCTAGGCAGAAAAGTTATGCGGATTCTAAACGTAGGGAGACATTTCACGAAGTCGGAGACAGAGTTTATCTTCGAGTATCACTACTTCGAGGAGTGAAGCGCTTTGGAGTTAAGGGAAAGTTAGCGCCTCGTTTTATCGGACCATACAGAGTTTTGGAACGTATGGGAGAAGTTGCCTACAAGCTGGAATTGCCCGAAGGATTGTGATGAGTTCATGACGTATCCCACGTTTCCCAGTTGAAGAAGTGCCACGCAGAGATGGCTGAGATACCACTGAGAGATACAGTGCCACTGGAAGCGATTCAGCTGGAAAGTGATTTGACCTATGAGGAGAAACCAGTTAAGATTCTTGAGTATGCCAGCCGAGTCACCCGCAGTAAGGTTATCATGTTTTGCAAAGTCCAGTGGAGTCACCACACGGAAGATGAAGCCACCTGGGAGCGAGAGGAAGATCTACGGAAGGACCACTCTCACCTATTTTCTAGCCAACCCGAATCTCGAGGGCGAGATTCATCTTAAGGGGGGTAGGTTTGTAACATCCCAAATTTCCAATTTGGAATGTTATACAATAGATCATCATTGCATAGCATATTTTATTGCATTTTGGCAATTCCTCGATAAATCCTAAGCAACTCAAGGACCCTCGGAGAGAGTTGGGGATTTTCCCGATTTTTCATATTTGATTTTTATCAAATAATAAAACGAGGATTTTGGTTTTAATTATTTTCTCTCCGAAAAATATTTCATATTAAAATAAATGAGAGGAGAAAATATGACTTCTCCAAAACAATTGAAATATTGGAGCAAAAATATAAAAATCATATATTGGACTTTATTCGGATTTTATTTGCAATTTTACTTGCATTAGAAAAAATTGCACGTTTTCAAAACTGCATTTTTGGCCAACAAAAATGTTCACCTTGTTCTAATTATTTTAATTAGACGGGGAAAATTTGTTTTATCATTTTTGGATTTTTTTATTTTTCTGCGATTTTTTCAGATTCGGCGGAATATTAAAAAAAAACCTGCGCCCGACCGGGCCGAGGCCCCGCCGAGCCAGGCCGGCCCACCCCGTCGTCTCCCTCGCGCACACGACGCCGCCGCCGCCCGAGTCCGAGGCGAGCACGGCCGCCGCCGCCTTGCCCCTCCTCCAAGGCAGCCCCCCCTCTCTTATATACCCGCCACCGCCCCCCCTCTCTTATATACCCGCCGCCGCCCCCCCTCCCTCACCT
>NC_057814.1:286753005-286755502 GCF_018294505.1 Triticum aestivum | reverse complement strand
ACGCCACCGCCGATGCCACCCCTCGCCGCACCCGAGCCCCGCCCCGAGCCCCGCCGCCAAACCGCTCTCGCCGAGCCCCGCCGGAGCCCCAAGCCGCCCCGCCGGAGCCCGTCCCGACGAGGTACCGAGCCGCCGCCGCCTTGCCGGTTTTCTAAAAAAAACATTCGTTTTTTTCTAAACCCTAGATCGGTTTTTTTTCGGTTTTATTATTTATTGAACGTTCACCGACCCGTTCGTTTTAACGAACATGTTCGTCGGATTTTCGCTGTTAACGAACGTCCGTTCGTTTAACTGTTCGTCAGTTTTCTTTTTCATCGGATTTTTCCGCGATTATTCTAGATCTCGATTCCTGATCAGATCTTTGTTTTCGTTTAACTTTTCGCTCGTTTATCGGAATTAGGCGATTCAAGCGCCTAGAGTTTCGTCTCGAAATTCTCTTTCCGTTTAACCTACTCAAACAAGTTTTTGCTACTGTAAAATTTGACCTAGATCCAGATTAGTAGACGAAGCTTGTTTCTTTCGCCGTTTGACTTTCGTTGCTTCATTCGATTTGATTTTGTTTTGCAAACCGGAGTTCTTAAGTTGAACTTTCTGGTTGGATCTTTTATTCGAGTTTTACCTGTGCATTAGATGAGTACTTATTGTTTGCTTGTTTGTTTGCGATAGAGTACCCGGAGTGCGCCGCTTGTTACTTCGAACCTCTAGGTTTCACGGATCATCAGCAAGGCAAGTAACACTTTGATCATACTTTTCCATACCCAGTTTTTATTGCATTAGATCAATCCTCAAACATTGCATGATTAGGATCTAGTTAAATTGTGGGTATTGGGAAGTAGTTGAGGTAGTACCTATTACCTGTTTTATTATCAAACCCTTGGGAGTTACTTCTACGTTTTCTATTATATTGCTATGCTATGCTCGTAGACGTGGATTGGATTTGAGAGTATTCATGACAGTTGTGAGATTGTTAATTAATGGTTTACTTAAGGTGGCAACTAAAACTCACATCTGGGTGGATTGAGGTACCTGGGTATTCCAGGATTGCCTGTTTTTCTTTTGGACCGCCACCCAGGTTCAAAGGGATCATGAGATTATTCTTGCTAGAAACTTCCGTGTGCAGCCGCAAGCTATTATGGGCTCTAGCATAGTAGATTAAGTTGTGTGAACTCTTACCGTGTTAGACTAGCATATGTAGGGGATGTAGGTGGTACGGTCTATCACATCGTAAGGTGCAAACACTTCTGAAAGACTGTGTCTCGGTCATCCGTTTCTCAAACATCATGTAGTGCGAGAATCCAGCGGAGGCGATCGAGTCTTGTGGGAAAAGTGCACAAACCTCTGCAGAGTGTATAAACTAATCATGGATAGCCGTGTCCCCGGTTATGGACATCTTGAGTATCTAGTACTTGGATTATCATGTGAATCTCATCATCATGTTACTTTAATTAATTTTGATGGGTTAATGATGAAACTTAATTGGGATTGAGAATACTGTCAACCATTCTCAATGTTTAACAACCACCATGATAGTTAAATAAAATTTATTCCTTTGCAGTAGGGAAAAATTGGCTTTTCGCAAAACTGTAACCATAGAGCTTTCCACCAGCCATATATGCATGTAGTATAGCATTATTATGTTCATTACTCTCTATGTGTTACATTGCCAGCATATTCCATGTGCTGACCCGTTTTGGGGCTGCAACGTTTTATGTTGCAGACTTTTCAGACGACGAGTAAGGTGCCTTAGGTCGTGGTCTTATACTCAGTGATGCTGTAACATCCCAAATTTTCAATTTGGAATGTTATACATAGATCATCATTTGCATATCATGTTTTGTGCATTTTGACAAATCCTCGACAAATCCTAAGCAACTCAAGGACCCTCGGAGAGAGTTGGGGATTTTCTTGAATTTTCTTATTTGATTTTCCAACGAGGATTTTGGTTTTTGATTATTTTTCTCTCTGGAAGAATATTTCATTTTAAAATAAACGAGAGGAGAAAATATGACTTCTCCAAAAACATTGAAATACTGGAGGAAAAATGTTAAAAACATTATTTGGAATTTATTGGATTTTATTTGCAATTTTTATTGCATTTAAAAATATGCATGTTTTCAAAATATATTTTTTTTATTTTAAAAATGTTCACCTTATTCTAGATTTTCTAACTAGACGGGGAAAATTTATCTCGTATTTTTCTGATTTTCATTTATTTTTCTACGCAATATTTTCCGCGGAACATATTAAAAAAATACGTGCTTGCCCGACTAGGCCGAGGCCCAGCCGAAGCCGACGGCCCACGCCGCCCGTGCTCTCCTTCTTCCCCACGCCGCCGGAGTCTGCCGGGAGCACGAAGCCGCCGCCGCCTCGGGCTTTGCCCCTTCCCCAAGCCCTCTAGCCCCCCCTCCTACCTATATATAACCCCCCCTCCGTTTTCGCCGCCACCATCGCTGGAGCCGCCGCCGCCGCCGCCCCGCATCTAGCCGCCCGCCGCCGC
>NC_057814.1:286744311-286752327 GCF_018294505.1 Triticum aestivum | reverse complement strand
GGAGCGCCGGAGCCCCGCACCCTCGCCCGCCGGAGCCGCCGCCCGAGCCCCGCTGCCCCGCCGCCGACCCCGCCCACCGGAGCCCCTCGCCGGAGCGAGCCCCGTCGAGGTACTGCCGTTCACCGAGCGTTCACCGAACCGTTCGTTTTAACGAACGCGTTCGTCGGTTTTTCTCTGTTAACGAACGTCCGTTATTTAACCGTTCGTCCGTTCTTCTTTTTCGACGGATTTTCTCGTTATTTTCTCAGGTTCGATTTCTGATCGAAACTTCGAATCTGTTTAACTTTTCGCTCGTTTATCGGAATCAGGTGATTCAAGCGCCTAGAGTTTCGTCTCGAAATTCTCTTTCCGTTTAACCTACTCAAACAAGTTTTTGCTACAGTAAAATTTGACCTAGATCCAGATTAGCAAACGAAGTTTCTTTTTTCCGCCGTTTGACTTTCGTTGCTTCTTTCGAGTTGATTCTTTTTGCAAACCGGAGTTCTTAAGTTTAACTTTCTGGTTGGATCTTTCATTCGAGTTTTACCTGTGCATTAGCTGAGTACTGATTGTATGCTTGTTTGTTTGCGATAGAATACCCGGAGTGTGCCGCTTGTTACTTCGACTCGCTAGGTTTTGCGGATCATCAGCAAGGCAAGTAACACTTCGATCATACCCCGTTCATACCCAGTTTTATTGCATTAGATCTATTTTCCCAAAGACATTGCATGATTAGGATCTAATTAAACTGTGGGTATTGGGATGTAGTTGAGGTAGTACCTATTACCTGTTTACTATCAAACCCTTGGGAGTTACTTCTACGTTGCTTTTATTATTGCCATGCTATGCGTAGACGTGGTTTGGGTTTGAGAGATATTCATGACAGATGTGAGTGTTTAATAATGGTTCAACTTAAGGTGGCAACTAAAACTCACATCTGGGTGGATTGAGGCACCTGGAGAACCCAGTGTTGTCTGTTTGTATAAGGTCCGCACCTAGGCTCAAAGGGATCATAAGATTATTCATGCTAGAAACTTCCATGTGCAGCCGCAAGCTATTATGGGCTCTAGCATAGCTGAGTAGGTTACAGGATCTCTTGAAGAGGTGGACTAGCAGATGTAGGGGAAAGTAGGTGTACCGGTCCATCCAGAGTAGAGAGTGACTGTTTCTGAAAGACTGTGTCTCGGTCATCCGTTTCTCAAACATCATGCAGTGCGAGAATCAAGCGGAGGAGATCGAGTCTTGTGGGAAAGTGCACAAACCTCTGCAGAGTGTACAAACTGATCATGATTAGCCGTGTCCCCGGTTATGGACAACTTGAGTATCTAGTACCTGGATTATCATTTGAATCTCATCACCGTGATACTTATAATTAATTTTGTTGGGTTAATGATGTTACTTAATTGGGATTGAGTTGGGGGTACCTTCTCAATGTTTCAACCACCAAGATAGTTAAATAAAATTTATTCCTTTTGAAGTAGGATAAAATTGGCTTTTCGCAAAAACTGTAACCATAGAGCTTTCCACCAGCCACATATGCATATAGTATAGCATTATTATTGTTCATTGTTCTCTATGTGTTGCTTTGCCAGCATATTCTATGTGCTGACCCGTTTTCGGGCTTCAACGTTTCATGTTGCAGACTTTTCAGACGACGAGTAAGGTGCCTTAGGTCGTGGTCCTATACTCAGTGATGCCGCTGGAGTTGATGGACTCACTTATCTTCCAAGTCTTCCGCTGTTATCGTTTTTAGATGGCCTTAAGCCATGTTTATTATACTTAATCTCTTCGGAGATATTCGATGTAATAAGTGTGTGATTGCTACTCTGTTATAAATCCTCCATTTGTACTGTGCGTGTCAGCATTACTGATCCAGGGATGACACTGGTGCACAGCAGCACAGGCCATTTGAGGTCTGGTTGCTACAAAGTTGGTATCAGAGCCAGGTTGACTGTAGGACACGACCACTAAGCTTAAGCCCTAGAAAGCTTCTCTCTTCTCATTTCTGACCCCTCTCCACTTTCTACTCTTCTAGGAATGGCGAATGCAAGGAGCAAGTTCATGCAACCAGATGAAGACACGCCGTTTGGAAGACATTTGAAGGAAGTCACCAAGTACTTGAACATAGGAATACCAAGCGTCACCGGAACCTACAATACCACATTTCCGGAAGAGGAGAGCTGGAATATTCAAGTTATCATTCCAGGAAGGACGTTTGCGCCAATTACGGAACCCATGAGATTGTTTTTCGAAGCACCAACTTGGAACCTAGGGAAGAGCATGGCCGCACACATCGCCATGGGACGCATTGGAGAAGTCTATCACCAGGAGCTTAAGGATACAATTTATCAGATTTGTGGACGTCGAGACGCGCAATGGGAGATGATCAAGACCAAGAAGGATGGATCAATTGCAGCTTTCATCCAGGAGCAGAACCAACATATTCCACGCCAGGAGAACCAGATATGCACGGACAAGGAAGAACTGAAGAAGGCATTCACGAAGATCAAGGAGCTCCAAGAAGAACTCAAGGCTACCCACGAAGATTATTTGGAGGAAATCAACACACTAGTCGGGAAGATTGACGACCTAGAGAATAAGATTGGATCATTCGTGGGAAATCCAGTGCCAAAAGCAGAAGTCGACGAATGCACTTGTCCGGATAACTACATCATCATCGACGACACCGACTCGGAACCAAGTGAAGACGAATGGATTGATGAAGCTGGAGCAGACATCATGGAGTCTTCAACGGATCAGAATTTTTAGTAGACCACCATATCAGTAGTAGTTTTTCCCCATTTAGTAGTATAGTTCAAGCACTTTGTAACGCTAGTTAGATCGATTGTTTTGCCTTGTTTGGATTGATTGAGTGATATTGATTGAATTTGTCTCATGAGCATATGGGTAGTGTTTTCTCTCTAGACCTCATTCTATTCTTAATTCTCATCTTTTCTAAACCTATCAGATGCCTCCGAGACGCGACACCGGATTTGTTTTCCCGCCAGAAATCACCCAGTTGATTCAGCAACAGAATGCCTTGATGCAAGTGTTAGTTCAGAACCAAGGCAACAACAGCAACAACAACAACCCACCGCCACCACCACCTATTGACCACTTAGCCCGTTTCTTCAGGCTAAACCCGCCGGTGTTCTCCAGTAGCACCGAGCCGATTGTAGCAGATGATTGGCTCCGCAAAGTTGGAAGGGAGTTGACCACTGCAGGATGCACAGATGCGGAAAGAGTACGTTTTGCCGCACATCAGCTTGATGGACCCGCAGCATCATGGTGGGAGAATTATACAGCCACGCACCCTATTGACACTGTCACATGGGACCAGTTTCAGCAAGCTTTCTGTACAGCTCATGTTTCAGCAGGAGCTATGGCTATGAAGAAGCGTGAGTTTCGCAACCTACGCCAAGGAGGACGCACCGTAGGCCAGTATGTGGAGGAATTTAGTAAGTTAGCACGTTATGCACCAGATGACGTTGCTACGGATGCTGCCAAGCAGGAGAAGTTTCTGGAAGGATTGAATGATGAGCTGAGTATGCAGTTGATGGTAGCAACTTTCAACAACTACCAGGAGCCGGTAGATAGAGCTCTCATGATTGAAGGGAAGCAACAGCAGATTGAAAACCGCAAGAGGAAGTATGGACAAGGGAAGTACAATTCTGGAGCCCAGCAGAAGCCACGATTTACCCCGAAGCCGGGAGGACAGTTTCAGCATACCCATGGAGGAGGTAGTTCGCACAACCATAATGGCTCCAAGAATGGTAATGGGAATGGAGGAGGAAACGGACAAAACCGCACCAACCCATCTACCCCAACCAAGAGAGATCTAAGTCACATTACCTGTTTCAAGTGCCAGAAGACGGGACATTACGCTACCGATTGTCCCGAAGCCCAAAATGGAAATGGCAATGGAAGCTCTGGGAAGAAGCCGAACCCGTTCAACAAAGGACATGTGAACCACGTGAGCGTGGAGGAGATTGAAGCTCAGCCTGATGCAGTAATAGGTAACTTTTTGGTTAAGTCATTTACTGCAACTGTTCTTTTCGATACTGGTGCATCGCATTCATACATATCAAGGGGATTCGTAAACAAGTTTAAGATGTCCACCCAAGTTCTCAAAAGCCCCATGTTAGTAACCTCGCCAGGAGCGGAGTATATGGCCACCCAAGGATGTTTTAAGATACCGTTGGCCATTGGAAGGCATGTTTTCCCCACAGACCTCATTGTTTTGGAATCGCAAGGTTTGGATGTGATTTTGGGAATGGATTGGCTATCGTTGTATGGAGGAAACATTGATTGTGCCAGCAAGACTATTTTGCTTACCACCCCTGAAGGAAAGAGGATCAAGTATGTATCCAGGCACATGCCGAAGAGGACTCAAGTGAATTCCTTATCAGGAGTTGTACAGGAGGAAGTACCAGTGGTGAAGGATTATCCGGATGTATTTCCAGAAGAGTTGCCAGGCATGCCACCAGATAGAGACATTGAGTTCTTGATTGAACTTTTGCCAGGCACAGGGCCAATATCTAAGAGACCGTACAGGATGCCCGCAAAGGATTTGGAGGAAATTAAGAAGCAGATCAAGGAGTTACTGGATAAAGGCTATATACGCCCAAGCTCGTCACCTTGGGGATCACCAGTACTTCTAGTAGAGAAGAAAGATGGATCACTAAGGATGGTTGTTGATTACCGAGGATTGAATGAAGTGACCATCAAAAACAAGTACCCACTGCCGAAGATCAATGATTTGTTTGACCGCCTGCAAGGAGCTAAAGTATTTTCCAAGATCGATCTACGATCAGGATACCATCAGTTAAAGATTCGAGAGCAGGATATACCCAAGACGGCATTTACCACCAGATATGGATTGTATGAGTATACCGTTATGTCATTTGGACTGACTAACGCACCGGCCTATTTCATGAACCTGATGAACAACGTGTTTATGGAGTTTTTGGATAAGTTCGTCGTGGTGTCATTGATGATATTTTAATATTTTCCAAGGATGAAGAAGAGCATGAGGAGCATTTACGATTGGTGCTTGAGAAGCTCAGAGAACATCAATTATATGCCAAGTTCAGCAAATGTGAGTTTTGGTTGAAGGAAGTTGGATTCCTTGGACATGTTATTTCTGGAGAAGGAATAGCAGTAGACCCTGCCAAGGTTGACACAGTGACCAGTTGGGAATCACCCACTACAGTTGGAGAAATCCGGAGTTTTCTTGGACTTGCAGGATACTACCGGAGATTTATCGAGAATTTCTCAAGGATTGCTAAGCCCATAACTGAGCTATTGAAGAAGGACACCAAATTCAATTGGACTGAGGAATGTGAAGCTAGTTTCCAGGAGTTGAAGAAATGATTGGTTACATCACCAGTGTTGATTCTGCCAGATCAACGCAAGGATTATGAAGTTTATTGCGACGCTTCTCGTCGAGGACTTGGAGCAGTGCTTATGCAGGAAGGAAGAGTTGTTTCGTATGCTTCACGACAACTTAAACCCCATGAGAAGAATTATGCTATGCACGATTTGGAATTAGCAGCCGTGGTGCATGCATTGAAGACATGGAGACATTTTCTCATCGGAAACCATTGTGAGGTGTACACGGATCACAAGAGTTTGAAGTACATTTTCACGCAGAAGGAGTTAAACCTCAGACAGAGGAGATGGTTGGAGCTCATTAAAGACTATGATATGAGATTGCATTATCACCACGGAAAGGCTAACGTAGTAGCAGACGCGTTGAGCCGCAAGAGTCATGTCAACACCCTCATGACAGGAGAGTTACCTCAGGAGTTAGCCGAGGACCTTCGCGAGCTATGTTTGGAAATAGCCCCAAGAGGCTATTTAGCGACATTGGAGATTCAGTCTACCTTGATGGGAAGGATCAGAGAAGCTCATAATTCAGACAAGGAGATTGAAGAGATAAAAGCGAAGATGAGCAAAGGAAAAGCCAAGGGATTTCGTGAGGATGAGCACGATACCTTATGGTTCGAGGACCGCGTATATGTGCCAAATGATCCGGAGATCAGGAAGTTGATTTTGCAAGAAGCCCATGATTCACCGTACTCGATTCACCCAGGGAATACCAAGATGTATTTGGATTTGAAGAATACTTTCTGGTGGACCGGAATGAAGAAGGACATTGCGGAGTTTGTAGCAGTTTGTGATGTATGTCAGAGAGTGAAGGCAGAGCATCAGAAGCTAGCAGGATTGCTACAGCCATTGCCGATACCCGAATGGAAGTGGGATAAAATAGGCATGGATTTTATCACCGGATTACCCAGGACTCGTTCAGGCTATGACTCGATATGGGTTGTAGTCGACCGTTTGACGAAAGTGGCTCATTTCATTCCAGTGAAGACCACTTACACCGGTGCTAAGTTGGCAAAGATATACATGACCAGGATAGTATGTTTGCATGGAGTTCCGAGGACCATTGTATCAGACAGAGGAACCCAATTTACATCGATGTTTTGGAAGCAGTTACATGAAACATTGGGAACCAGGCTGGAATTTAGTACAACATTTCACCCGCAGACAGATGGACAGACCGAGAGAGTCAACCAGATTTTGGAGGACATGTTGAGAGCTTGTGTGCTAGATTATGGATCAAGTTGGGACGACAATTTTCCATATGCGGAGTTTTCGTATAACAACAGTTATCAAACTAGTTTGAAGATGGCCCCTTTCGAAGCTTTGTACGGAAGGAGGTGTAGAACGCCGTTGTTATGGGACGAAGTTGGAGACCGTCAGTTGTTTGGACCAGATTTGATTAAGGAGTCTGAACAGAAAGTGAAGTTGATTTACGATAGGCTCAAGGTAGCCCAGTCCAGGCAGAAGTGTTATGCTGATTCTAAACGCAAGGAGACAGTTCACAAAATCGGAGACAGAGTGTATCTTCGAGTATCACCACTTCGAGGAGTGAAGCGCTTTGGAGTTAAGGGAAAGTTAGCACCCCGTTTTATTGGACCATACAGAGTGTTGGAACGTATGGGAGAAGTTGCTTACAAGCAGGAATTGCCCGAAGGATTGTCTAAAGTACATGATGTATTTCACGTTTCGCAGTTGAAGAAGTGCCACGTAGAGATGGCTGAGATACCACTGAGAGATACTGTGCCACTGGAAGCGATTCAGTTGGAAAGTGATTTGACCTATGAGGAGAAGCCAGTTAAGATTCTCAAGTATGCCAGCCGAGTTACCCGCAGCAAGGTTAGCAAGTTTGGCAATGTTCAGTGGAGTCACCACACCGAAGATGAGGCCACCTGGGAGCGAGAGGAAGATCTACGGAAAAACCACTCCCACCTGTTTTCTAGCCAACCCGAATCTCGAGGGCGAGATTCATCTTAAGGGGGGTAGGTTTGTAACATCCCAAATTTTCAATTTGGAATGTTATACATAGATCATCATTTGCATATCATGTTTTGTGCATTTTGACAAATCCTCGATAAATCCTAAGCAACTCAAGGACCCTCGGAGAGAGTTGGGGATTTTCTTGAATTTTCTTATTTGATTTTCCAACGAGGATTTTGGTTTTTGATTATTTTTCTCTCCGGAAGAATATTTCATTTTAAAATAAACGAGAGGAGAAAATATGACTTCTCCAAAAACATTGAAATACTGGAGGAAAAATGTTAAAAACATTATTTGGAATTTATTGGACTTTATTTGCAATTTTTATTGCATTTAAAAATATGCATGTTTTCAAAATATTTATTTTTGATTTTAAAAATGTTCACCCTATTCTAGATTTTCTAACTAGACGGGGAAAATTTATCTCGTATTTTTCTGATTTTTATTTATTCTTCGACGCAATATTTTCCGCGGAACATATTAAAAAAAATACGCGCTTGCCCGACTGGGCCGAGGCCCAGCCGAAGCCGACGGCCCACGCCGCCCGTGCTCTCCTTCTTCCCCACGCCGCCGGAGTCCACCGGGAGCACGAAGCCGCCGCCGCCTCGGGCTTTGCCCCTTCCCCAAGCCCTCTAGCCCCCCTCCTACCTATATATAGCCACCCCCTCCGTT